>NC_069500.1:281629720-281879720 GCF_027579735.1 Bombina bombina
GGTTTCCAGATAGTCAGTGTCCATGACTCTGTCTCTAACAGACAAGAGATAAATTAAATTGGTTTCAGCTTGTCAAAACCTTCAGTCTCGATCATTCCCTTTACTGGCTATGTGCATGGAAGTTTTAGGTCTAATGACTGCAGCATCGGACGCAATCCCCTTTTCTCGTTTTCAAATGAGACCTCTTTAGCTTTGTATGCTGAATCAATGGTGCAGGGATTATTCAAAGATATCACAGTCAATATCCTTAAAACCCAACGTTTGACTCTCTCTGACTTGGTGGTTAGACAACCATCGTATAGTTCAAGGGGCCTCTTTTGTTCATTCAACCTGGACTGTACCAATTAATATTTTAGAACTCCATGCTATTTTCAGGGCTCTTCAGGTTTGGCCTCTGTTGAAGAGAGAATCATTTATTTGTTTTCAGACAAACAATATCACAACTGTGGCATATGTCAATCATCAAAGTGGGACTCTCTGTTCCCAAGCTATGAAAGAAGTATCCCGGATACCTTCTTGGGCGGAATCCAGCTCTTGTCTAATTTCTGCGGTACATATCCCAGGTGTAGACAATTGGGAAGCGGATTATCTCAGCCGTCAGACTTTACATCCGGGGGAGTGGTCTCTCCATCCAGATGTGCTTTTCTTTCATGTAATTAGCAAGAGTCCATGAGCTAGTGACGTATGGGATATACATTCCTACCAGGAGGGGCAAAGTTTCCCAAACCTTAAAATGCCTATAAATACACCCCTCACCACACCCACAATTCAGTTTTACAAACTTTGCCTCCGATGGAGGTGGTGAAGTAAGTTTGTGCTAGATTCTACGTTGATATTCGCTCCGCAGCAAGTTGGAGCCCGGTTTTCCTCTCAGCGTGCAGTGAATGTCAGAGGGATGTGAGGAGAGTATTGCCTATTTGAATGCAGTGATCTCCTTCTAAGGGGTCTATTTCATAGGTTCTCTGTTATCGGTCGTAGAGATTCATCTCTTACCTCCCTTTTCAGATCGACGATATACTCTTATATATACCATTACCTCTGCTGATTCTCGTTTCAGTACTGGTTTGGCTATCTGCTATATGTAGATGAGTGTCCTGGGGTAAGTAAGTCTTATTTTCTGTGACACTCCTAGCTATGGTTGGGCACTTTGTTTATAAAGTTCTAAATATATGTATTCAAACATTTATTTGCCTTGACTCAGACTGTTCAACTTTCCTTATTTTTCAGACAGTCAGTTTCATATTTGGGATAATGCATTTTCATTTAACATTTTTTACCTTAAAATTTGACTTTTCCCTGTGGGCTGTTAGGCTCGCGGGGGCTGAAAATGCTTCATTTTATTGCGTCATTCTTGGCGCGGACTTTTTTGGCGCAAAAATTCTATTTCCGTTTCCGGCGTCATACGTGTCGCCGGAAGTTGCGTCATTCTTTGACGTTATTTTGCGCCAAAGATGTCGGCGTTCCGGATGTGGCGTCATTTTTGGCGCCAAAAAGCATTTAGGCGCCAAATAATGTGGGCGTCTTATTTGGCGCGAAAAAATATGGGCGTCACTTTTGTCTCCACATTATTTAAGTCTCATTTTTTATTGCTTCTGGTTGCTAGAAGCTTGTTCTTTGGCATTTTTTCCCATTCCTGAAACTGTCATTTAAGGAATTTGATCAATTTTGCTTTATATGTTGTTTTTTTTCTTTTACATATTGCAAGATGTTCCACGTTGCAACTGAGTCAGAAGATACTTCAGGAAAATCACTGCACAGTGCTGGAGCTACCAAGCTAAGTGTATCTGCTATAAACTTTTGGTATCTGTTTCTCCAGCTGTTATTTGTATTGCATGTCATGTCAAACTTATTAATGCAGATAAAATTTCCTTTAGTACTGTTACGTTACCTGTTGCTGTTCCGTCAACATCTAATTTTCAGAGTGTTCCTGATAACATAAGAGATTTTATTTTTTAAATCCATTAAGAAGGCTATGTCTGTTATTTCTCCTTCTAGTATACATAAAAGTCTTTTAAAACTTCTCTTTTTTCAGATGAATTTTTAAATGAACATCATCATTCTGATACTGATAATGGTTCTTCTGGTTCAGAGGTTTCTGTCTCAGAGGTTGATGCTGATAAATCTTTGTATTTGTTCAAGATGGAATTTATTCGTTCTTTACTTAAAGAAGTGTTATTTGCATTAGAAATAGAGGTTTCTGGTCCTCTTGATACTAAATGTAAACGTTTAAATAAGGTTTTTTAATCTCCTGTAGTTATTCCAGAAGTGTTTTATCTCCCTGATGCTATTTCTGAAGTAATTTCCAGGGAATGGAATAATTTGGGTAATTTATTTACTCCTTCTAGACGTTTAAGCAAATTATATCCTGTGCCATCTGACAGATTAGAGTTTTTTGGGACAAAAATCCCTAAGGTTTTGGGGCTGTCTCTACTCCTGCTAATGTACTACTGTTCCTACGGCAGATAGTACTTCATTTAAGGATCCTTTAGATAGGAAAATTGAATCCTTTCTAAGAAAAGCTTACTTATGTTCAGGTAATCTTCTTAGACCTGCTATATTTTTAGCGGATGTTGCTGCAGCTTCAACTTTTTGGTTAGAAGCTTTAGCGCAACAAGTAACAGATCATAATTTTATAGCATTATTATTATTCTATAACATGCTAATAATTTTATTGGTGATACCATCTTTTGATATCATTAGAGTTGATGTCAGGTATATGTCTCTAGCTATTTTAGCTAGAAAAGCTTTATGGATTAAACTTGGAATGCTGACATGTCTTCTAAGTCAACTTTGCTTTCCCTTTCTTTCCAGGGTAAATAATCATTTTCGTTCCTTTCCTCACAAGGAACAAAAGCCTGATCCTTCATCCTCAGGAGCGGTATCAGTTTGGAAACTATTTTCAGTTTGGAATATATCCAAGCCTTATAGAAACCTATAGCCAGCTCCTAAGTACCTATGAAGGTGCGGCCCTTATTCCAGCTCAGCTGGTATAGGGCAGATTACGTTTTCTTCAAAGAAATTTGGATCAATTCCGTTCTTAATCTCTGGTTTCAGAAACATTGTTTCAGAAAGGTACAGAATTGGCTTTAAGTTAAGGCCTCCTGCTAAGAGATTCTTTTCTTTCCCGTGTCCCAGTTAACACAGCAAAGGCTCAGCATTTCTGAAATGTGTTTCAGATCTAGAGTTGGCTGGAGTATTTATGCCAGTTCCAGTTCTGGAACAGGGGCTGGGGTTTTATTTTATCTCTTCATTGTACCAAAGAAGGTCAATTCCTTCAGACCAGTTCCGGATCTATCATTATTGAATCGTTATGTTAGGATACCAACATTCAAGATGGTTACTGTAGGACTATCCTGCCTTTTGTTTAGCAAGGGCATTATATGTCTACAATAGATTTTCAGGATGTGTATCTGCATATTCCGATTCATCCAGATCACTTTTTAGTGTCTGAGATTCTCTTTTTAGACAAGCATTAACAGTTTTGTGGCTCTACCGTTTGGCCTAGCCTCAGTTCCAAGAATTTTTTTCAAAGGTTCTCGGTGCCCTTCTTTCTGTAATCAGAGAATAGGGTTTTGGTATTTCCTTATTTGGACGATATCTTGGTACTTGCTCAGTCTTCTCATTTTCGAAGAATCTCATACGAATCGACTTGTGTTGTTTCTTCAAGTTCATGGTTGGAGGATCAATTTACCAATCAGTTCATTGATTCCTCAGACAAGGGTAACCTTTTTAGGTTTCTAGATATATTCAGTGTCTATGACTCTGTCCTTGTCAGACAAGAGAAGTTTAACATTGATATCAGCTTGTCAAAACCTTCAGTCACAATCATTCCCTTTGGTAGCCTTATGCATGGAAATGTTGGGTCTTAGGACTGCCGCATCAGATGCGATCTCCTTTGCTCATTTTCACATGCGACCTCTTCAGTTCTGTATGCTGAACCAATGGTGCAGGGATTACTCAAAGATATCTCAATTAATATATTTAAACCGATTTTACAACACTCTCTGACATGGTGGACAGATCACCATCGTTTAGTTCAGGGGGCTTCTTTGTTCTTCCGACCTGGACTATAATCTCAACAGATGCAAGTCTTACAGGTTGGGGAGCTGTGTGGGGGTATCTGACGGCACAAGGGGTTTGGGAATCTCAGGAGGTGAGATTTCCGATCAATATTTTGGAACTCCGTGCAATTTTCAGAGCTCTTCAGTCTTGGCCTCTTCTGAAGAGAGAGTTGTTCATTTGTTTTCAGATAGACAATGTCACAACTGTGGCATACATCAATCATCAAGGAGGGACTCACAGTCCTCTGGCTATGAAAGAAGTATCTCAAATTTTTGGTTTGGGCGGAATCCAGCTCCTGTCTAATCTCTGCGGTTCATATCCCAGGTATGGACAAATGGAAAGCGGATTATCTCAGTCGCCAAACGTTGCATCCGGGCAAATGGTCTCTTCACCCAGAGGTATTTCTTCAGATTGTTCAAATGTGGGAACTTCCAGAAATAGATCTGATGGTTTCTCATCTAAACAAGAAACTTCCCAGGTATCTGTCCAGATCCCTGGATCCTCAGGCGGAGGCAGTGGATGCATTATCACTTCCTTGGAAGTATCATCCTGCCTATATCTTTCCGCCTCTAGTTCTTCTTCCAAGAGTAATCTCCAAGATTCTGAAGGAATGCTCGTTTGTTCTGCTGGTAGCTCCGGCATGGCCTCACAGGTTTTGGTATGCGGATCTTGTTCGGATGGCCTCTTGCCAACCGTGGACTCTTCCGTTAAGACCAGACCTTTTGTCTCAAGGTCCTTTTTTCCATCAGGATCTGAAATCCTTAAATTTAAAGGTATGGAGATTGAACGCTTGATTCTTGGTCAAAGAGGTTTCTCTGACTCTGTGATTAATACTATGTTACAGGCTCGTAAATCTGTATCCAGAGAGATATATTATAGAGTCTGGAAGACTTATATTTCTTGGTGTCTTTCTCATCTTTTTTCTTGGCATTCTTTTAGAATACCGAGAATATTACAGTTTCTTCAGGATGGTTTAGATAAGGGTTTGTCCGCAAGTTCCTTGAAAGGTCAAATCTCTGCTCTTTCTGTTCTTTTTCACAGAAAGATTGCTATTCTTCCTGATATTCATTGTTTTGTACAAGCTTTGGTTCGTATAAAGCCTGTCATTAAGTCAATTTCTCCTCCTTGGAGTTTGAATTTGGTTCTGGGGGCTCTTCAAGCTCCTCCATTTGATCCTATGCATTCATTGGATATTAAATTACTTTCTTGGAAAGTTTTGTTCCTTTTGGCCATCTCTTCTGCCAGAAGAGTTTCTGAATTATCTGCTCTTTCTTGTGAGTCTCCTTTTCTGATTTTTCATCAGGATAAGGCGGTGTTGCGAACTTCTTTTGAATTTTTACCTAAGTTGTGAATTCCAACAACATTAGTAGAGACTTTGTGGTTCCTTCATTATGTCTTAATCCTAAGAATTCTAAGGAGAAATCGTTGCATTCTTTGGATGTTATTAGAGCTTTGAAATATTATGTTGAAGCTACTAAGTCTTTCCGAAAGACTTCTAGTTTATTTGTTATCTTTTCCGGTTTTAGAAAGGCCAGAAAACTTCTGCCATTTCTTTGGCATCTTGGTTGAAATCTTTAATTCATCTTGCCTATGTTGAGTCGGGTAAGACTCCGCCTCATAGGATTACAGCTCATTCTACTAGGTCAGTTTATACTTCCTGGGCGTTTAGGAATGAAGCTTCGGTTGATCAGATTTGCAAAGCGGCAACTTGGTCCTCTTTGCATACTTTTACCAAATTCTACCATTTTGTTGTATTTTCTTCTTCTGAAGCAGTTTTTGGTAGAAAAGTACTTCAGGCAGCGGTTTCAGTTTGAATCTTCTGCTTATGTTTTTCATTAAACTTTATTTTGGGTGTGGATTATTTTCAGCAGGAATTGGCTGTCTTTATTTTATCCCTCCCTCTCTAGTGACTCTTGTGTGGAAAGATCCACATCTTGGGTAGTCATTATCCCATACGTCACTAGCTCATGGACTCTTGCTAATTACATGAAAGAAAACATAATTTATGTAAGAACTTACCTGATAAATTCATTTCTTTCATATTAGCAAGAGTCCATGAGGCCCGCCCTTTTTTGTGGTGGTTATGATTTTTTTGTATAAAGCACAATTATTCCAATTCCTTATTTTATATGCTTTTGCACTTTTTTCTTATCACCCCACTTCTTGGCTATTCGTTAAACTGAATTGTGGGTGTGGTGAGGGGTGTATTTATAGGCATTTTAAGGTTTGGGAAACTTTGCCCCTCCTGGTAGGAATGTATATCCCATACGTCACTAGCTCATGGACTCTTGCTAATATGAAAGAAATGAATTTATCAGGTAAGTTCTTACATAAATTATGTTTTTCAGATTGTTCAGATGTGGGGTCTTCCAGAAATGGATCTGATGGCTTCCCATCTAAACAAGAAACTTCCCAGGTACTTGTCCAGTTCCAGGGATCCTCAGGCGGAGTCGGTGGATGTATTAGCAGTTCCTTGGTTTTACCAACCTGCTTATATCTTTCCGCCTCTAGTTCTTCTTCCAAGAGTGGTCTTCAAGATCATCATGGAACGGTTGTTTGTGTTTCTGGTAGCACCAGAATGGCCCCCCCAGTTTTTGGTACACGGATCTTGTTCGGATGTCCAGTTGCCAACCTTGGCCACTTCCTTTAAGACCAGATCTTCTGTCTCAAGGTCTGTTTTTCCATCAGGATCTCAAATCATTAAATTTGAAGGTATGGAAATTGAACGCTTAGTGCTGAGTCATAGAGCTTTCTCTGTCTCAGTGATTAATACTATGTTACAGGCTCGTAAATCTGTTTCTAGGAAGATTTATTATCGAGTTTGGAAGACTTTTATTTCATGGTGTTCTTCTCATAAATTCTCCTAGCATTGTTTTAGAATTCCTAGAATTTTACAGTTTCTTCGGGATGGTTTGAATTAAGGTTTGTCTGCAAGTTCCTTGAAGGGTCAAATCTCTGCTCTTTCTGTTTTATTTCACAGAAAGATTGCTAAGCCTCCTGATATTTTCTGTTTTATACAGGCTTTGGTCCGTATCAAGCCTGTCATTAAATTATTCTCTCCTCCTTGGAGTCTTAATTTGGTTTTGAAGGCTTTACAGGTTTCTCCTTTTGAGCCCATGCATTCTTTGGATATTAAACTACTTTCTTGGAAAGTGTTGTTCCTTTTGGCTATCTATTCTGTTAGAAGAGTTTCCGAATTATCTGCTCCTTCCTGTGAGTTTCCTTTTCTGATTTTTCTATCAGGATAAGGCAGTTTTGCGGACTTCATTTGAATTTCTTCCTAAGTTTGTGAATTCTAATAACATTAATAGGGAAATTGTTGTTCCCTCTTTGTGTCCTAATCCTAAGAATACTTTGTAAAGATCCTTTCTTTCCTTGGATGTTGTTAAAGCTTTGAAATATTATGTTGAAGCTACTAAAGATTTCAGGAAGACTTCCAGTCTATTTGTTGTCTTTTCTGGTTCTAGGAAAGGTCAGAAAGCTTCTGCCATTTCCTTTACATCTTGGGTAAAGCTTTTGTTTCATCAGGCTTATTTGGAGTCGAGTCAGGCCCCCGCCTCAGAGAATCACAGCTCATTCTACTAGATCAGTCTCCACTTTGTGGGCCTTAAAGAATAAAGCTTCAGTTGATCAGATTTGCAAAGCAGCAACTTGGTCTTCTTTGCATACATTTACTTAATTCTACCGTTTTGATGTATTTGCCTCTTCGGAAGCAGTTTTTGGTAGAAAAGTTATTCAGGCAGCTGTTTCAGTTTGATTCCTCTGCTTATGTTTTAAGTTTTTTCTTTTCAGTTATGAGAAGAACGTATTTTTTGGATGTGGATTTAATTTTTTCAGCGGAAAATTGCTGTTTTTATTTTTATCCCTCCCTCTCTAGTGACTCTTCTGTGGAGTACCACGTCTTGGGTATTAATATCCTATATGTCACTAGCTCATGAACTCTTGCCAATTACATGAAAGAAAACATAATGTATGTAAGAACTTACCTGATATATTAATTTCTTTCATATTGGCAAGAGTCCATGAGACCCACCCTGTTTATGATGGTTATGGTTTTTTGTATAAAGCACAATTATATTTCCAGTTCCTTTTTTTATGCTTTCTACTCCTTTTTCTATCACCCCACTACTTGGCTATTCGTTAAACTGAAATGTGGGTGTGGTGAGGGGTGTATTTATAGGCATTTTGAGGTTTGGGAAACTTTGCCCCTCCTGGTAGAATTGTATATCCAATACTTCACTAGCTCATGGACTCTTGCCAATATAAAAGAAATTAATTTATCAGGTAAGTTCTTACATACCGTATATTATGTTTTTTCCATCTCTCTCCAACTCTCCTTGTCACATATTGTCGACGATTGGACCCAAACATTTCAAACTTGGATTTGTCACTCAATATTACTCTTTTCCACTGATCTTCATTCCACTCTTTGTAAGCATATCTTAGCTTTTTCACCCTGTTCCCCTTCCGAAAAAGTGGTTTCTTGGCTACTACCCTCCCACAAAGACCATTCCTGTCGAAGGGTCAACTTGGCATCCCGATAAAGCTGCCAGATGATGAGCCAGGTCCTTGCTGGATTTCTTCTGGGCTCTCAAAGATTTTGAAAGTTTTCTTGGCCTTCCAGCCCTTTTTTTCCTTTTGACCTCTCCTGATTCTTAAAATTTCCTTATTACGGCTTGAATACCACATCTTGAATATCCAGTCTGTTTGCTGATTTCCCTTTGAGAATGGCCTTGCTGATGCAAAAGTATGATTTAATGTTTGTCAGATTCTGTGATTTTTGGCATTTTGAAAGGAATAATGTGATTGAAAGTTGGTCTTATTAGCAAGCTTCCAATGAATTAAATTCTTGCCACATGTGTATGTAATGCTCAAGCATATATTGCACAAACCTGGTGTAATAGACCTTTCTCACAGCAGTTATTATGACATAAAATAGTAGGTCAAATTCAAGTGTTAGTAGTGACATTAATTAGGGTTCCATTCAATTTAGGTTTACGAGAGCCAGGTTCCTGCTATTGCTTAAGTGTAAGGTGAGGTCACACTAAATACTTGCCACTTTAGCCTATAGAAGCTGTTTTTTCAGGGGGTTTTTTTCTGTATTTTAATGCTGCATACAATATGTGTGTGTGTGTGTGTGTGTGTGTGTGTGTGTGTGATATATATATATATATATATATATATATATATATATATTTATATGTTGTGGTGTGGATGCACTGTCACTAACAATCTCCAACTACCAGGGTGCTATCTGGATTCAACACATATAGCTGTATATAAAGCACTCACTGGACTTAGGTCATCTTAGAATAAATTCTTTATATTATTTGTGACGTTTCGGGATACAAACAATCAACAAGTCAGAAGAAGGGATTGTTGATATGCCGAAAGCCGAAACGTCACAAATATTAAAAATAATTTATCCTTAAGATGACCTAAGTCCAGTGAGTGCTTTTTATACAGCTATATATATCTACACAAGGTAGACCATGGGCGAATATGACTATCATTTGTTTGTTTAATGTAATTTCTAAAAGAATTAGAATTTAAACCTGTACATTTTTCTAGACCAATGCTAAATTTAGAAGAACAGGATTTTTAAGACCCTTTGTGGACTCTATGGGAAAAAAAGTATGCATTTGAGAGCTACGGAAGGTTATAATGTTAGACCATGCTGTTTAGTTAAAATTTTCCCGAAGCTGTCATAACTATGGATTTTGGACAAAGTTTCATTGGTACAGAAATCTAATTGCTTTTTAAGTGCTGTGTAATTAACACTAAATGAAATCCAAGCTTCAGAAGTGACCTAGAATGAGACAGCTCACCCTGATCATGCTGAATTTAGATTTTCTTTGTGTAGAGCAGCTTACTGTCTTGTGCTGTCATACAATCTGTCACTTATATATTTTACTAAACAGAGAAATTAATCATTATGCTTTTTGTAGTTTTTATCTGACACATCTGCCATTAATTATTGGCTCATATACATCGGCAGCCCCTCACTCTCTTTCAACATTTAAAAATACAGTTTATTTTGTTTAATTGTTTTATTAAATGTGCTTAATGGATGTACTGCAGCCCTGCAAGAAGGTTAAAAAAAAAGTTAGTCTTAAATGAATGTGTGCATTTTCCTTACTTGAATCAGCAATCTCATTTTTATTTTACTTTTTAAGTTGTTTCTAAACTTGCAGTTAAAGGGATATGAAACACCCACATATTTATCTCATGATTTAGATAGAGCATGAGGTTTTAAACAACTTTATAATTAACTTCGATTATCAATTTTACTTTGTTCTCTTTGTATCTTTTGTTGAAAAGCAGGGATGCAAGCTTAGGTGCTGACCTATTTCTGGAGCACTATTTGGCAGCAGTTTTGCAAGAATGTTATCCTTTTCCAAGAGCAGTAGATGGCAGCACTCTTTCCTTCCATTCAGTGCTCCAGATGCCTACCTAGGTATCTCTTCAACGCAGAATATCATGGAAAGTAAGCAAATTTTAAAATAGAAGTAAAATGGAAACTGTCTGAATTACAAAATACATTTTTTGGGGGTTTCATATCCCTTTAAGGGATGCTGCACAGGTGAGCTGTGGTCTAAAAGAATACAAAAGGGCAAATAGTTTGGCACTTAAGTTAAAAGTAACAAAAGGTAGATGTGTTTAGTTTTTTATACTAAAGTTCAATGTGTGGCAGCTGTTTAAAATTCATTCTTGAAAAAAACCATGTTAGTTTTTCACTTTTCAAATATAATATTTATAAATTGAATGTATCATCAGATGTTTAGATTTTTACATTCAAATGTTATTTTGTATAGATTTCATAGTAAATCTGTTTCAAGCAAACTTTAAATGCAGTACAGGTAGCCCTCAGTTTACGTTGGGGTTAGGTTCCAGGAGGAATGGTTGTAAATCGAAGCCATTGTGAATTGAAACCCAGTTTATAATGTAAGTCAATGGGAAGTGAGGGAGTTAGGTTCCAGGCCCCTCTCAAAACTGACATAAGTAACATCTAATACATTATTTTTAAGGCTTTGAAATAAAGACTTTAAATGCTGGACAGCATTATAAACCTAATAATATAGTTTGTATCATCATCAAACTAAGTTTAATGAACAAAAACATTTTCTAACAGCACCTATTTAAATAATCACACAACAGACTGCATCATCATCAAATTAAGTTTAATGAACAAAAACGTTTTTTACTTGCATTTTTCTGCAATCAGTTCTCTGCATTCTTAGCATGTTAGATATGATTGGGTCTGCACCTATTCTATGCATTTCAATCTGCAGTGATTAATAAGCAGCTAGGCACCCTCACCTGAAGCTGCTGGACAGGAAGATAATAGGGAAGTGCCTGCTAAATTTTGCTCGATAGATCTGGTCTGATCTCTGTACAGAGATCAATTTAAGGCTGTTAATTTGAATAACTTTGCTGCAAAACAAGCGGACAGCTCCACCTACTGGCTATTTTAATTAGTGCATTGCTTTTCAAAAGCTTTTCAATAGCAGTCACATGACTGAAAAAAAGGTTGTTATTCTGAAACGGTGCAAATTGAACCGGCGTAAACCAAGGGCCACCTGTATTCAAATGTTTCCCAAAAACATTACAATTTTAACATTTGTTACAGAGAAACATTAAAAAAAATTCAATATACAAATTTGCCCCACTATTAGAAGATACAAATTCCAATATTTGCACATCCCTAAAGTGTAGCTAAAACCTTCTCTCCTAAAACTGCACAAATGAGTGTCACAGAATCTACTAATCCCTTTTGTGACTAAGAAAAAAAAAAAAAAGTATATTTTGAAGGGAAAAAAGATAATTTTCACATAACATGGGCAGCACACTTGTAACAATCTGGTGCACATACCCTTACGTGTGCAGTTTACACAGAGCTGACTGTGTGCAAATTCCACTGTGGAATAAACACAAATGCAAACAAAATTGATAGCTGCCAACAAAAGAAAGTAGTGCCTCTTGCAGGGTAAAATGCAGTAAAACACACAGGTTTTGTTATATTTTTAGCTAAGAAATGATAAATTTAAAACTCTGCCAAGCCTCCATGATTTGTGAATTAAATTCTGTGTCTATCCCTTACCTAGTGTGTGTGTCTGGCCTCTAATATATTGCCTATCACTTTGTTGGAAGTACAAGCATTGGATTTCTGTGATTGAACATCAGTAAAATTAATCTGTACAAAAGCAGAGCATATATACATGGTTTTTTTTACTCCAAACTCCCCGTATAGGGCCAGATTACTAGTGGGAGTGGTATGTAATGCTCACGCTTGCGCGCTAACTCAAATAGAAGTAAGCTTTTTGCACATGTCTGGTTGTGCTTGCATTAGAAGTTGAAAGTAAACTGTTTTTGCATGAGCACTAACCCGATGCGCACAAAAAGACAAACGTAGGATATGGTGCATGCATTAACGTATTTCCCCATAGAAGTCAATGGAGCAAAAAAAAGTGGAAAGAAAACACCCTTCTTGTGCGCAAACCCGATCACATATTCTCTAGCGCTCTATCCTGACATTAAAAGATATATATATATCTATAGAAAGCCCTTTGCCTGCCTCTTTGAACCCTTATTTATAATTTTTTTGTGCAATATTTAAAAAATATATATTTTTATTAGACAGTGTTAATATGAGTGTAACTGTACTTTGTAATGTATTTTGATGTGTTTTGCGACACCTTTTTGTTGTTACATGAAACAATTAACTACAGCTCTGAGATTACGCTATACTGACGCACCCTAACTTCAATTGCACTAGAGCGATCGTATTTACTTTCAACTTGTAATGTGAGTGCTAAATCCGACACGCCCAAACCCCTTTTCGCTAGAGTGTAACTGTTAGCGCTCCACTCGTAATCTGGTCCATAGGTGGGAGAGAAGTTCCAGCGTCTATTAGCACATTAATTTCACAATGACGCAGTTATTTTCACATGTTGACTTTGCTTTGAAAGCTGCTATAGTATTGTGCAATTGCTGCTCCTCATGATACAGAGGGAGCATTTGGTGTGTTATAATGCTACTGAGTAAAACAGATGCTCATTACAATCAAGATCACATTCTTATTTTCTGTGCCAAGTCTACATTTAGATAATTTGTCACTGAGCTTTAGAAATGCTCAATCATATTTATTCAATTTGTGTGGGAAGCAGGTTAAATGCACATTATAAAGATTCTAAAACTGACTTATACAAACTTATTCACCAGTGTGAACCGTAGCAATTGTCTTTATTGTTTTTGTGATTTAAAATGAGATCATACAATAATGATTAAAGGGACAGTAAAGTAAAAAATTATACTTCAATGATTCATTTGAACTAAATAATACAATTGACTTCTGTTTGCTAATTTGCCTTTGTTCTCTTGGTATCCTTTGCTTAAAATTATATGCAGATATCCTTAGCAGCAATCCATTACTGGGAGCTAGCTGGTGATTGTTTGCTACACACATTTGCCTTAGTCATTTGTCATAAGTCATTTGTCATATGCTCACTAGATGTGTTTAGCTAGCTCCCAGTAGTGAATTGCTGCTCATTCAACAAAGAACACCAAGAGAATGAATCAAATTTGACAATAGAAGTAAATTGTTGATATTTTGGGCTTCATGTCCCTTAAAGTAAAGTTGTTTTTACAATTGGCTTCTTTACAATTTTTTATAGTAAAAATAACATGGATATGGCGTAATTGCAAAACAGGATTTATACAGGAGCTAAAAGATGAAACATAACATGGCACTACTCTCTTTACTTGATTTAATCACTTAAGGTTCAAAAGAAGAGTTAATTGCAGTTAAACAACTCTAAATAGTTTCCTCTTGCTTAGCATCATATCAGGCACCCGTCTTATTTCAGAGCAGACTCATATTAAATGGAAGCACATGGTGCTAATTCTGGGAGGGCTGACCTCTTGCTTCAGATAACTAATTCTTGTTTGAAACTTGGATTCCAGAGAAGTTGTCTCCAGGGCCTCCCCTTGTCAGAGGTGAGGTCTCAGGTCTTGTCTAATGTTTGAGAATTGATGTCTAATGTGATCATGTGAATTATACTGGTGATCCACACCAGGCAGTGAGAAGCCTAAAGGTGTTAAATAATTGCATATCGTTACTGTAAGGATAATCTCCCATAATTATGATAATATGTGTTATCCTTGTGACGAATAAATAGTTTGACCTGTGTTTGTAGTTGCCATCACATTTAGGAAGCAATATAAGTAAATAGTGTATGGAAATAAAGATATTTCTGCTTTATAGGTTAGATAAAACAATGAGAGAAATCACTATTTTTAAAGGGGCATTCAACTCAAAATGTATCGCCCATAAAACCTTTTATTAATGGGGGAAACAACAGTATACATTCATTGTTTATGTGGCCCTCTTTTTGTTTTTAAATACCTCTGAAAATTTTACTTGTGCCACTTTCTTCAACTAGACTAGGCTTCATCGTACTTAAAGGGATGTGTTTAACCTAACCCTTTGATGTGCTTAATCTAATTGTATTCTTTGTTACAGATTTCTAGCAGCATATATCATGGCCTATTCAATTTAAATGCTTACTTTGATTTGTAACTCATAACTCACTTGTTACTTAAAGGGACAGTCTACTCCAGAATTTTTATTGTTTAAAAAGATAGATAATCCCTTTCCCCAGTTTTGCATAAACAACACGGTTATATTATAGTGCATAATATGGTTTGTAAAAAATAAAACAGTCTCACTGATCTGTGAATGCAAAGCGCTTCTGTCACAGGGTGCAAGAATACTTAAAGTGAAAGTAAAGTTAATAACTCCAGAATTCATCCATCGTTACAATATACTAATAGCACTATGATCACTAACTTTTTTTCCTTTTTCTTTTCTTTTCAAAATTAGACTTTTAATCAATATCTTTGTTCCTTCCATTACTGAGCAAACTCCTCCCACCCTCTACTTCCTCAATTTCAGTAATGTGACGTATAGAGCGGTCCCAAACGCTCTATACGTATATCTCTAAAGCTTGTGCACAAAGTCCCTTTATATTGTGCATGCTTGAATCTGAGATTTTAACTCATTCATAGTGAGATGCTGCAGTCTAACAGCCATGGGAGTAAGCTCTCTATGACAGGTGCCGCTCACCCTTATTCCCTCCATGGTGAGATCGGGACCGACTGACTGCCCTAAGAGGAGAATAAAAAGTTATGCAAAACTAGTACGCATGCGCGATACGGGAACGCGGGTGTACTATGAGAGTAATATTTAGACTGTAGCACATGCGCATATTAACAAGTAGGTGGATGACGTAGGGTCACGGCCGCCTAACGGCCAGATATTCAACTGGCTGTTAAAAAAAACATGACCCATACTTAAGAAAAAAAAAAAATTGCGTTGATTTTGGAGAGTGGCAAAAAGGGATTTAAAAGTGAGATGACTTTCTTTAGAATAAATATTTTAAAAAAATGATGAATTAAGTCCTGTTGATTTTTAACACAGAATTGGATTGTTGATCAGCGTCAAGGTAACTTTACCTTCACTTTAAGGATGGAGGCGCACAGTGTAAACTAACTAATGAGTTAAAATATGAGCTACAGACAAGGTTCCCAGGACGTCTCCATACCCACTTTGTCATACTGTCGAAATCATCATCATCATTCCTATTGGGTACCAGTATGACTTGGGAATAATTATTTTAGATGATTTAAAATGTTGCACACAATGCAGCAGTGCAGCCAGTAAGGCCAATTAAATACTTTGTTGCATTGGGAGAGGTATTAGTAGTAGAAATAGCAAGGTTCTTATGCCACTCAGATCATTAGCTAGGCCACACCCTGAACAGTATGTACAGTCCTGGAGACCATATCTTCAGAAAGATACAAATAAACTAGAAATTGTCCAAAGGACACTCTGTTGCGGTTAATCAGAGCACTCTAAAACTACTATCTGAAACTTTTATACAGCTAAGGAGAAGCTGTGGACGCAAACCCGACAATCCGCGATTGCTATTGGTCAGTAATCTAACAACGTGACCTGGACGTCACGATCACGTCCCAAGCGAACTACAAGGTGAACGCAGAGTGTGTGGTGTGTCAAAGAGGAGACAGGCAAGCAGAGAAAGGGAAGTTTTCTAATTTCGGTGAGACCTATGAATGAATATTTTCAGATACCGCATTCCTTGTTTGTTTTTCTAAAGGCATAATGGCATACGGGACTAACTTCATTACCGTTCACGAGTGGCAACATACATCTGTAACAGTTGAACGGTGTATATCACCAGACTTGTTAAGTCACACCCAGAGATTTGTGTATTTAGGGTTTTTGTGATCCCTGTACTCCTCACATAGTGGATATATTGGAGCTGAATAGACTACCAGTGCTCAACACATACAGCTACCCTATTGAGGGTTTCAAGAATCTTCATTCAGTTCCATTTTTTTATATTTAACTTTAGAGGTTGGGATATCACCTCTTTATGGGAGATAGCCACTCTGGTTATAAGGTCCCTAACACATTGTTTTTTGCTTTATTTTACACATTGACAGCTAGGAATAGAAGAGCTAAAATAAATTGATAATAATTTAATTTATTTATATAAAAATCTAAAATCCCAAATACAAAAACGAGCTAACTATTTTTTTGCTATTTTTTGTGTTATCTCATTGCTGACTAGTTAGTGGCATTGCTATCTCAATCCGTATTGATAACAGTAATAGCTAATAATTAAAAAAATATTCAGATATCCAGTCTCATACCCTCTCAACCCCCTAATTTGGCTTCCAAACCCCAGTGTCCATTGACCCTGCAACAGCTATTAAGTGACTCGTTTATGTCTGTAATTTGCTTCTGCGAAGGAAGATCAGTCTTCTCAAAGGGTTAACAAAATGAGTGTTAAAACATTTTTAATTCCTTTTGTATAAAGATATTTTGCAATCAGTTATTAAATGGATATTTACTGTATATATAGTAAATATACCTTTAATTTTCATCTAATGATTTGAATCTGTGGCTTAGTCTAAGGCTTCTTTAAAGAACAAGCTCTTTAAATCCTAATTTGATCAAAGCCTATGCTAATATATTCAGACCATGTTCAAGATGCATTATTTGAGTTTTGGTTGATTGCTTCGCATGAGAGATTTCTCTCTCTCGCCTGCCACACATCGTCCTGCCAAATTGGGGCAGCGCCCATGCTTAGCATAATACATCAGGAAGAAGGTCAGTGCACTATCTGAGCCCAGGCGCCAATCCTGCTTTTATCCTGTCTGTGCAGATTGCTCACACCAAAAACAAGAGCAGCCCAGATAGTTTTATTATCTTCTGCAAGTTAAGATTTTGGAAGGTCACTGCAGATTAGTGATAATAAATAACTCTGTTTAACCCATTTTTTTTTTAAGCTTGTCATTAGAATAACTGTTAGTAAAATGAATGTGCAAAGCAATTACACCATTCCTATCCAACTTAAAGCCTGTAGAAGCTATTGTATGTGTCTGTATTAGGGAGTGAAAGTATTTTAATTTTAAATTAGCAGTTTTTCTCTTTTACCTGCATATGTGTATCGATTTATGATAGAGGAAATTAGTGTTTGTTTGGGTCTAAAATATCACCACATAATGTTATTGGTATTTTTTTTAAATGTTTATCTTTCCATCTGTCTGTCTATCTATAAACACATGAACAATGGGATATGGGTAGAAGAATCAGGAATAATTGTCCATTTTTTAGAGAATGAAAGAAGTCCTGGGACATTCATGAGGCTATCCTGAGGATTAATAGACTTTTCTAGAGTCATTAATATAATTAATATACATAATAGAGTGAAGAACAAAAATACAATATGTTTCTCATGCAAGACAGTTGGTTACCACGATTTAGACAGGAGTATCTACTTTATAAAACAAAACGCTCATCAAATTTGGTTTGCTCTCTTTGTATCCTTTGTTGAAAAGAATACCACGGTGGGCTCAGGAGATGTAATGCACTACTGAGAGCTAGCTGCTGTTTGTTAGCTGCACATATATCTTCATCTAGCTTCCTGTAGTATAGTACTGCTCCTTAAACAAAGCATGGCAAAGTAATGTAGCAAATTTGCTAATTGATGTAAATTTGGAAGTTAATAAAATATATCCTCTATTTGAAACTTGAAAGAAAGTTTTTGGGTTTAATAAAAAGAGAATACTTCAAAATGTGTAACTTTTAGTTAGATCTCCCTGTGCTTAATTACCCTACATTCCTGGTTTCTAGTGGAAGCATGAACTCCAGTAAGCAGCCTTTAAATAAAGCATCAAATTGTGCACAGTGCTCTACAAAGGTATATGGTATAATGACAATACGCATTTCAACAAACACTCAAAAAATTGGTGAAGTTCTTCTGAGTGACAATGATTAGTATATTCAGTTTTATACAAAGTATTTTATAACTAGAAAGGTATAAAGTTTACAATCTAAAGGAGGTAAAGTTGTATCAAAAGGTGAAGGAAAAAGATAAAAAGACAGATATCTTTCTTGCCTGGGTTATTTTTCTTTTCTTATATCAGTTATGATTACTTACACATTTATAAATAACACATTGCATATTACATACCTCTGAATAGTTTTTTGGGGAGGCTGAAGGCAGAATTTGGTGTGGAATAGGTTTTTGGGGAGGCTGAAGGCAGAATTTGGGGTGGTCTTGCATTGTGTTTGAGGGGGAAGTGAGTAGTCTGAGGTTGATATCTTGGGAGTTTTGGATGAGACTGTTAGTGTTAAAGTGAACATGGACATTCATGGGCAGGTTTCCATGGTCCCAAGTTTTTGTTTTTAAAAAAATTCAAAACAATGAGTCATAAACAGTTTTCAGAGATATCTGATATTAATATGGCCAATCTAACCGTTCAAACAACTTCCAGAAAACTCTGTATTAAAAATGGACTTTTAACAGAATGCGTCTAATCTCAGGTCTTCTGTGGCCATTAATCGCTTCATTCTGAGTGTTGCACAAGCGAAAAGGGTTTTCATCATGGCTCTATTAATGCATCATAAGTAGTGCGTGTATTACGGGTTGAAAGTAAACGTGTTCACTTGAGCGTAATTTAACGTGCATCGGGATAGCTCGACTTCAGAGCTCTGGTTAACTGTTACCCTTGACTAAAAAGTTGCAAAACACATCAAATTTATATTTAAAAGTACAGTTACACTCATAATAACACTATCTAATAAAAATTATTTAATAAGTTATAAGGGCTCAAAGATATGAAGTCTCAGGAGTTAGAAAAAAGGGCTGCAAAGAGCTTGTCTAAATATTTATATGGGATATATGTGTGTGTGTGTGTACCTATGCAATTACAGACATATAAACACCAAAAGACGCGCGTGTGTATATACAGTGTGTGTGTGTGTGTATATGTATATATATATATATACTCCAACAGTATGCATTCCTCATCAATGCGATTGCCAAGGTGCTAACAAAGTAAATCCAAATCCCAAAGTTTATAAAACACTCAGTGGACTTTTCAAGTAAGCAAAAATCTTTATTCCATAATTAAAAGCTCATGACGTTTCGGGCACCGGTCCGGTCCCTTTGTCAAATGATTTTGTCAGGACATAGCATGTATGATACATATACTTATGTATATACGTATATATACAATTTCCTTTATCCTTATAAAGAATAGACGCTGCACTCACCGGTCTTGAAAAGAATGTTCAATTTAATTGAACATTCTTTTCAAGACTGGTGAGTGCAGCGTCTATTCTTTATAAGGATAAAGTCATTTGTATATGTTGATACGCAGCACCTTGGCTGTTGCAACATTGGATTAGTGAGTGCACCTGAACTATTCAAGTAGCTGAAAAAACACATTTATGTAATATTCATATTTAATAAAATGTTTAATTATGTATGTACTGTAAATATTTCACATTCCAATGTTCTTCACATAGGGGAATATGTTTTTTAAAAAGATATTCCTATATGTATTTGTATACAGGTAGCCATAAGTTTACACCGGGGTTAGGTTCCAGAAGGAATGGTTGTAAATCAAAACCGTTGTAAATTGAAACCCAGTGTATAATGCAAGTCAATGGGAAGTGAGGCAGTTAGATTCCAGGCCCCTCTCAAAATTGTCATAAGTAACCCCTAATACATTATTTTTAAAGCTTTGAAATGAAGACTTTAAATGCTAAACAGCATTATAAACCTAATTAAATAATCACACAACAGACGGTATCATCAAACTAAGTTTAATGAACAAAAACATTTTTTTTACTTGCATTTTTCTGCAAACAGTTCTCTGCATTGTTAGCATGTTAGATAATATTGGGTCTGCACCTATTCTATGCATTTCAATCTGGAATGATTAATAGTCAGTTAAGCACCCTCACCTCAAGCAGCTGGACAGGAAGATAATAGGGAAGTGGCTGCTAGATCTTGTTGCTTGAAAGCTGCTCGATAGCTAAAGTCTGTTCTGTGTACACAGATTATTTTCAGTCTGCTAAGTTGCATAACTTTGCTGCAACACAAGCGGACAGCTCCACCTACTGGCTATTTTAATTAGTGCACTGCTTTTCAATAGCAGTCACATGACTGAAAAAAAAGGTTGTTATTCTGAAACGGTGCAAATTGAACCGGCGTAAACTGAGGGCCACCTGTATATCTATACCTATATATAAATATATATATATATATATATATATATATATAAGGAACAAAATGCTTGCACTCACTGGTCTTTTTGTGAAAAACTTTTACTTAGAACAAAAGCTGTGACGTTTCGAGGACAATATCCCCTTCTTCAGACAACGCGTGCATCAAACAATAGTGACTTTATACAATGTTGCAAACAAACCCCTCCCCCCAATTAGAGCAAAAAAACCGCCAAACTAGTAACCATGGTGATCTCTGCGTCACACTGTAAACAATCAAGTGTTAACATATTATTAAAAAAATTATGTATAAGCCATCCTGGCTCTAAAATTAAAAGTGACTGCCCAAGTGATGTATAGAGGAACTGTGGAACAATAGAAACTGAGGCGGATAGCACACAGAACAGAAAAAGCGGAATGATAGTGTACATTCAATCATTCAACTAACGCTTTCAGCCCCATACCGGTCAAACAAGGGGAACATTAACTCAGAAAAATAGAGGGTTTAAACACTCACCAGGGGAGACACCAGGGGAGACACAATCCCTGTGATTGGCTCATTGCCCCCCACGTGACTGACCTGGCTAGTTCCGGGTTTCTGTACACGGCGTTGTGTGGTGCTGCAGCGGTATGGGTCTGTAGCGATCAGGGATGTGTCTGCCCTGGTGAGTGTTTAAACCCTCTATTTTTCTGAGTTAATGTTCCCCTTGTTTGACCGGTATGGGGCTGAAAGCGTTAGTTGAATGATTGAATGTACACTATCATTCCGCTTTTTCTGTTCTGTGTGCTATCCGCCTCAGTTTCTATTGTTCCACAGTTCCTCTATACATCACTTGGGCAGTCACTTTTAATTTTAGAGCCAGGATGGCTTATACATAATTTTTTTAATAATATGTTAACACTTGATTGTTTACAGTGTGACGCAGAGATCACCATGGTTACTAGTTTGGCGTTTTTTTGCTCTAATTGGGGGGAGGGGTTTGTTTGCAACATTGTATAAAGTCACTATTGTTTGATGCACGCGTTGTCTGAAGAAGGGGATATTGTCCTCGAAACGTCACAGCTTTTGTTCTAAGTAAAAGTTTTTCACAAAAAGACCAGTGAGTGCAAGCATTTTGTTCCTTATATCTAAGTTTCACTAGCACCCTGGCAGTTGACGATAAGTGAGAGTGCACATCTTTGCTATAAATATAAATATATATATATATATATATATATATATTATAATGCCAGTTGCGCACGCATCTTCAAAAGAATGTTGGCTGAGCGAGGCAGCCAAAAGAATGTTGGCAGCGCGCAGCCAAAATAATCCACCTGGATGCAGCGTAGGCAAACAAAGCCAAAAAAAAAACTATCCTCCCGCACGAAGTATTAACAAACACCGAAACCGCCAACATCACAAAATTTCTTAAGTAATTAACCCCTAATCCGCAAATATCAAAATATTAACCCCTTAACCGCCAGCCTCCCACATCACAATAAATCTAATTAACCTATTAACCCCTAAACCGACAAACCCCCACATCGCAATAAACCTAATTAACCTATTAACCCCTAAACCGACAAACCCCCACATCGCAATAAACCTAATTAACTTAACTCCTAAACCGCCACATCGCAATTAACCTATTAACCCCTAAACCAACTAACCCCCACATCGCAATTAACCTATTAACCCCTAAACCGACAAACCCCCACATCGCAATAAAACTAATTAACCTATTAACCCCTAAACCGACAAACCCTGACATCACAATAAACCTAATTAACCCCTAAATCGACAAACCACCACATCACAATAAACCTTATTAACCTATTAACTCCTAAACTGCCAACCCCCCACAACGCAAATAAGAGGAGCCTCCACGCCACTGAGGATCCACACATCGGGGAAGACAGCTCCGCACCTCAGCTCCGCGCCACCTTTGTTCCGGATGAAGATAGAAGATGATGGAGCCACCTGGAAGAAGACCTTCTCCGCCGGACTTCAGGAACGGTGAGTACCTATTTTGGGCCTATTCCTTTTTTTTTTTTTTTTTTTTTTTTTTTTTTTAGATTAGGGTTTTTTTGGCTGGAAAAGAGTCCATACAAATACCCCTTTAGGGGCAATGGGTAGTTTAGTTTTTTTTTTAGTGTTAGGTTTTTTATTTTGGGGGGTTTGGTGAGTGGGGGGGGTACTGTTAGGGGGTAATTTATTTAGTTAAAGAGCTGTTTAACTTAGGGCAATGCCCTACCAAAGCCCTTTTAAGGGCTATTGGTAGTTTAGTATTAGATTAGGGGGTGTTTTTATTTTTGTGTTTTTTTTTATAGGAGTATTAGTTTAGGTTGATTTTTTTTATTTTGGAATAGCTTTGTTTATTTTTTTCTGTAATTTTACTTTTTTATTTTTTGTAACTTAAGCTTGGGGGTTTGTATTTTTTAAACATAGGCTTATCGCCTAGTGTGTGTATATGTATGTATGTATGTATATATATATATATATATATATATATATATATATATATATATATATTTTTTTTTTTTATATATATATACACATTAACAAAAATAATTTTATTTATATATATTTATATATATAATATGTGTTTAAGAATAAATAGAACATATTCTTCTATGTGAAGAATATTAATATTTCATGTCGGGTTAGCGCACTTGAGAAAACGTGTTCAGGTTTGTGCAACTTATTGTGTGTGTTTTTTTTTTTAACTTCTTTGAAGTCTGAGGGGTAGATTTAGTAAGCAGCAGGCGCTGCTTTCTACAGCCAAGGTTTCAGGCTCGTAGTTAACTTGTCCGCCACCTTTAAGGCCGTGATTGGCCGTGAATGCGCAGGGGGCAGCATTGCACAAGCATTTCACAAGAAATGCTTGTGCAATGTTAAATGCCGACAGAGTATCATGTCTGCCCAGCATTTAATAAATATTTTTGTACACGTCAGGGGTTAGTTCTTGTTCAGAAACGTTTTACTTTTAACTTGTAATACATGCTCTACCCGGCGCTTGCAAAAGCTTACTTTTAAAGGAGTTAATGCGCGAGTGAGAGCAATATATGCGCTCCACTCATACTCTATCCCTTAAAGTGAATGTAAATTTTGATGCTAAAGTGCCCGGTTTTAAAAACAGGGGCACTTTAATTCGTCAAAATTTTTATTTCACTCCTGTTGTGAAAAAAACTTACCTTTTAATCTTCACAGCAGCTCCAGCTTCCTCCACCCGTTTCAAAGCCTCTTCCTGGGTCTAAAATGAGGCATCCGGCTTCCTCCAATCACAGCAGTGAATCAGACACTGAATCCCCTGGGGGGGGGGAGCTGTGATTGGAGGATGACCCATCAATCATTTCTGACATCAGAAATGGCTTGTGAGACCGGAGGAAGCTGGAGCTGCTGTGAAGTTTAAAAGGTAAGTTTTTTGTAACAAAAGGAGTGAAATGTAAATTTTAATGAATTAAAGTGCCCCTGTTTTTAATCAAAGTTTTAAAAACCGGGCACTTTAGCATCAAAATTTACATTCACTTTAACTGGGACCATAGTGTTTGGACTGAGGTCTGATCAAGGCTTCACCAACACATTTGGCACCCAGTATCTTTGTGAAGGACAGCTGGCATTCCTGCATAAATATAAAAGGTAAAGTTATGAAAGGGACAGTGGGACAGGGGTGTCAGTCCATGGCAGATCTGCAAATGACATGATGATCGTGAGCTCTGATATTTAACTTCAGGTTATGGGTTGCTTTAATGCTGAAAGCACAATAAGAATTGCTCTTTATAGCATCTATCTGAATTGTATGTTTAAATTTCCTGCTATCTGGGTTATATTTTAAATGTTCTTGCTTTTTGCTTCTGTTTACTTTGCTATGAATGTTTAATAATCAGAATGAACTCTGTCTCTTTGACTCAGGAGTAAGGCTGGAATGTTGATGAGTATTAAATATATACCAAGTTTTTGCATCCCTATTATTATTGCATAAAATAATATTTATCAGCATCATGCAAGATGCTGAAGCCTCAGATTCTTGTTTTTAAATGGGAGATGCACATTCCAATATGCAATTTCAAATAAGGAAGAATCCAGCAGTATTCAGTCCATTTATGGGCATAAAATTGCTTCATTTTGTTTTCTAAAAAACATTTTAAAAAATCCATTTGCAGAATGCATGTGTTTATCTCTATAGCAGTTACAAATCCAACTGCACACTGGCAAGACATATATTTTTTTCTGAAAATCCTGAGAATAATGCTCATGCATACTTAATCACACTGAACATACCTACAATATTTTTGGCTCACAAAATAAGTTGGACAGGTCTGCATCTATTAGAATACAAAAAAAAAGTAAATCTGGCATTTTTATTTATTTTATTTAATGCTAGAATAAAAGGTAATGCTATTTTTAAATGTGACAGTATGCATATAATAATGTAAATATCCTTGCATCAGCTGATACTATATAATAGGTCAATTGTATTTACCATTATGATAGTAAAGTAGACAAATACAATATATATTACAATTTTAACATCTATGTCATACCTTTTTAAATAAATGTTTAGCAAGCTAGCGGATTGCCGGTTTTACATCAACTACTTCATTACTACTATCATTTAAAATAAGAGCTTTTACACTGTACAATATGTTTTTTTGTAGAGAGTATTGCATCCTTCCATTACCCAATCTCTTTTTTTTTACTCTATACCTGGGGGCTGATTTATCAAGGGCCGAATGGCCCCTGACGCCCCTGTTTCCGCGTGAGCCTTCAGGCTCGCTGGAAACAGAAGTTAAGAAGCAGCGGTCTTAGAACCGCGGCCCCTTCTCTCCTCTACTGCCTCTGATGCAGCGAACAGCAATCGACCCGATCAGATACGATCGGGTTGATTGACACCTCTGTTAGCGGACAATTGGCTGCGAATCTTCAGGGGGGCAGCATTGCACAAGCAGTTCTGGTGAACTGCTTGTGCATTGTTAAATGTCGACAGCGTATGCTGTCGGCATTTAGCGATGTCTGGCGGACATGATTCGCTACAGCTTATCATGTCCGCCCTCCATTTGGTAAATCGTCCCCTTGATGACGAGTGGAATAAATATTCACTTCACTCTCTAGAGGGGTAATCCACCAATTAATTTGAAAACGAAGGACTTTTCTTTAAAATGAGGTGTGCCGTGGGTATATGTAATTATTTTGGACAGAGAAATTAACACAGATTTAGAGACCCTACCATACCGTGCCACAGCCACAATTGGCTCTGCACTCGCTTAGTGCTGGTGTGTATGGGATCCCACCTTTTATAAACTTACCACCGCAAAAGACTATCTTCAAGATTCGAGTGCTGATAGCCAACTAGTTCAGGGTGCTGCCTTTTTATTCAAACTGCTTGGGACTGGAAAATGTTTGGATTTCGGAATAGTTTTGATTTTGGAATATTTGCATTTGTAACATTCGAGAGTTTGGAGAAGGGATGGGACCAAGTGTAAATAACAATATCTTATGTCATTTAGTCAATATTTAAATGTCATTATGCAACTTAGTTGTATATCTTTTTAAATATGTTTGTATACATAGTACCCTCAGAAACATAGTAGGGCTGCAATTAATCATTATTTTTATAATCGATTAATCGGCCGATAATATTTTCAATTAATCGAATACAAGATAATAATATATTTTTCCTATATTTAAAATAAAATCCCCATACTTGGGGTTACAAATATAAAACTGCAGACTAAAACTTTACATTAACACAACTGGCTGTCCAATTTTTAAGCAACAGAATTTTTTTTTTATTGTCAAGCAAAAAAAAAAAAAACTGTTTTAAAAGAGGTAGAACTAGAAAGAGGTAGATTGTCCCTGTTTATAACATTCTGTTATTTGCTTTTTCAGAAACTTTGCGTTGCATGCACAAATGTTAATATGACCATATGCTCCTGGCTGAGGCCGGCTCTCGTTTTGCAAGCTATTTTGCCTGCAGCAGAGAAGAAGCGCTGAGATTGTATTGAGGTGCGTGAGATGCATAAGTAGGGTTTTGCCAATTTCATCAAGGTGGGATATTTATCTTTGTTAACTCTCTACCAATTGCGCAAGGGGCCTCTTAACAAAGTAAGCCTGGACATTCTAACATAAAAATATCTTGAATATCTATAAGCAATGGTAAATAACCAGCTATAAGGTTAGGGAAATAATATCAAGTCCTCACTTAAAATAAAAGTCAAAAGCACTAAGGACTACATATCAATAACAGGACAAAGATGTACACATTTATCTATACAGTACATATAATCAGCAATAGCAAGCAATCCGCTAATAATTGTGCAAACAGATAATAGTGCACCTTAATTCAAATAAAAACTCCCATCAATCTAGGGCTAGGTGTAAATAACAAGCTTAACACTATATCATGCAGAGCATAGTCCCAAATCACCTGATTTAAAGTGAAGGTCAATTTAGATGAATCGGTGCCTGGTTTTTTATAATCCTATTAGAAACAAGGGCACTTTAATTCATCAAAATTGACATTTCACTTTTTTTCTTCAAATACTTACCTTTTAATTTTCACAGCCGCTCCAGCAATTCCCCGGCCATCGGAAGCCTCTTCATACATCAGAAATTACGAATCTGGCTTCCTCCAAGCCGGATTCGTAATTTTGGACCCGCGAAGAAAGCTTGCGAGGGGCAGAGGAAGCGCTGCAGCGGCTGTCAGGGTTAAAAGGTAAGTAGAAAACTAGTGAAATGTCAATTTTGATTAATGAAAGTGCCCTTGTTTTTAATAGGTTTATTAAAAACCGGGCACTGGTTCATCAAAATTGACCTTCACTTTAATATAAACAATCCAAATGATGACTCCTATGGGTTGCACATAAGCCAGGAGTAGTTGTAAACTTATAATGTTCTAAAAAAGTGAAATGTAAGTGTCTGTAAAGGTCCTTTCTTTCATGTAATTGGCAAGAGTCCATGAGCTCGTGACATATGCAATCCTACCAGGAGGGGCAAAGTTTCCCAAACCTCAAAATGCCTATAAATACACCCCTCACCACACCCACAATTCAGTTTTACAAACTTTGCCTCCTATGGAGGTGGTGAAGTAAGTTTGTGCTAAGATTTCTACGTTGATATGCGCTTCTCAGTATTGTTGAAGCCCGATTCCTCTCAGAGTACAGCGAATGTCAGAGGGACGTGAAGGGAGTATCACCTATTGGATACGATGATTTCCCTAACGGGGGTCTTTTTCATGGGTTCTCTGTTATCGGTCGTAGAGATTCATCTCCTACCTCCCTTTTCAGATCGACGATATACTCTCAAATTTACCATTACCTCTACTAAAGAACTGTTTTCTATGTGGATGGGTGTCTTTTGATAAGTATGTTTTTTTACTTAAGACACTCTCAGCTATGGTTTGGCACTTTATGCAAATTATATAAAGTTCTAAATATATGTATTGTACTTATATTTGCCATGAGTCAGGTTCATGTATTTCCTTCTGCAGACTGTCAGTTTCATATTTGGGAATAAAAACACTTTAAGAAATTTGTTTCTTACCTGGGGTTTAGTCTTTTTCAATTTTGACTACTTTTGCATTTGCGGGTATTAGGCCCGCGGGTGCGTCAAATGTTAGACTTTATTGCGTCATTTTTGGCGCAAACTTTTTTGGCGCGGGAAATTACGTTTTTGACGCAACTTCGTCATTTCCGGCATCATACGTGACGTCGGGACCTTTCACGCGGCGGCTTCATTAGTGACGCAAGTGTGTCATTTCCGGTCATTTTTGGCGCCAAAAAGGTTTACGTTACGTTGTGCGTCATACTTGAAATGTTTTTCATTATTTCAATACCCCATTCATGTTTGCCTCCTGCTTTCTTCTCTATCAAGAGGCCTATGCTTTTGCATTTTTTCCCATTCCTGAAACTGTCATTTAAGGAAATAGATAATTTTGCTTTATATGTTGTTTTTTCTTTTACATTGAGCAAGATGTCCCAATCCGATCCTATCTCTGAAGTTTCTGCTGGAACATTGCTGCCTGACATCGGTTCTACCAAAGCTAAGTGCATTTGTTGCAAAATTGTAGAAATTATTCCACCGAATGTCATTTGTAATAGTTGTCATGATAAACTTTTACATGCAGATAGTGTTTCTATCAGTAATAGTACATTGCCAGTTGCAGTTCCTTCAACTTCTAATGTGCATGATATACCTGTAAATTTTAAAGAATTTGTTTCTGAATCTATTATGAAGGCTTTGTCTGCATTTCCACCTTCTAATAAACGTAAAAGGTCTTTTAAAACTTCTCATTTAGCTGATGAAATTTCAAATGACCAACAACATAATAATTCATCCTCTTCTGCTGAGGATCTATCTGAAACAGAAGATCCTTCCTCAGATATTGACACTGACAAATCTACTTATTTATTTAAAATAGAGTATATGCGTTCTTTATTGAAAGAAGTGTTAATTACTTTGGATATTGAGGTAACCAGTCCTATTGACGTTCAGTCTAATAAACGTTTAAATGCTGTTTTTAAACCTCCTGTGGTTTCCCCAGGTGTTTTTCCCATTCCTGAGGCTATTTCTGATATGATTTCTAGGGAATGGAATAAGCCAGGTACTTCCTTTGTTCCTTCTTCAAGGTTTAAGAGATTGTATCCCTTACCAGCAAAATCTATAGAGTTTTAGGAAAAGATCCCCTAAGTTGATGGGGCTATTTCTACTCTTGCTAAACGTACCACTATTCCTATGGAAGATAGCACTTCCTTTAAGGATCCTTTAGATAGGAAGCTTGAATCTTATCTAAGGAAGGCCTATTTATATTCAGGTCATCTTCTAAGACCTGCTATTTCTTTGGGTGATGTTGTGGCTGCATCAACTTTCTGGTTGGAAAATTTAGCGCAACATGAATTGGATTCTGACATATCTAGCATTGTTCGCTTACTGCAACATGCTAATCATTTTATTTGTGATGCCATTTTTGATATTATCAAAATTGATGTTAGATTCATGTCTTTAGCTGTATTAGCTAGAAGAGCTTTGTGGCTTAAATCTTGGAATGCTGATATGACATCTAAATCTAGATTACTATCTCTTTCTTTCCAAGGTAATAATTTATTTGGTTCTCAGTTGGATTCTATTATTTCAACTATCACTGGAGGAAAAGGAGTTTTTTTTGCCTCAGGATAAAAAAACCTAAGGGTAAATCTAAGGCTTCTAACCGTTTTCGTTCCTTTCGTCAGAATAATGAACAAAAACTCAATCCTCCTTCCAAGGAATCTGCTTCCAGTTGGAAGCCTTCCTCAAATTGGAATAAATCCAAGCCATTTAGGAAACCAAAGTCTGCCCCTAAGTCCGCATGAAGGTGCGGCCCTCATTCCAGCTCAGCTGGTAGGGGGCAGATTAAGGTTTTTCAAGGATTTTTGGATAAAATCTGTCCAAAATCATTGGATTCAGAGCATTGTCTCTCAAGGGTATCGAATAGGATTCAAAGTAAGACCTCCTGTGAGAAGATTTTTTCTCTCACACATTCCTGTGAATCCAGTAAAAGCTCAGGCTTTTCTGAAGTGTGTTTCAGACCTGGAGTCTTCAGGGGTAATCATGCCAGTTCCTCTTCAGGAACAAGGTTTGGGGTTTTATTCAAACCTATTCATTGTACCAAAGAAAGAAAATTTGTTCAGACCAGTTCTGGATCTGAAAATTTTGAATCGTTATGTAAGAGTACCAACTTTCAAGATGGTGACTATAAGGACTATTCTGCCTTTTGTTCAGCAAGGACATTATATGTCCACAATAGACTTGCAGGATGCATACCTTCATATTCCGATTCATCCAGAACACTATCAGTTTCTGAGATTCTCTTTTCTAGACACGCATTACCAATTTGTTGCTCTTCCATTTGGCCTAGCAACAGCTCCAAGAATCTTTTCAAAGGTTCTGGGTGCCCTACTATCTGTAATCAGAGAACAGGGTATTGCAGTGTTTCCTTATTTGGACGATATCTTGGTACTAGCTCAGTCTTTACATACTGCATAATCTCACACGAATCAACTAGTGTTGTTTCTTCGGAAACATGGTTGGAGGATCAATTTACCAAAAAGTTTCTTGATTCGTCAGATAAGGGTCACCTTTTTAGGTTTCCAGATAGATTCAGTGTCCATGACTCTGTCTCTGACAGACAAGAGACGTTTAAAATTGGTTGCAGCCTGCTGGCACCTTCAGTCTCAGTCATTCCCTTCAGTGGCTATGTGCATGGAAGTTTTAGGTCTCATGACTGCAGCATCGGACGCAATCCCCTTTGCTCGTTTTCACATGAGACCTCTACAGCTTTGTATGCTGAATCAATGGTGCAGGGATTATACAAAGATATCACAATTAATATCCTTGAATCCCAATGTACGACACTCTCTGACATGGTGGATTGATCACCATCGTTTGGTTCAAGGGGCTTCTTTTGTTCGTCCAACCTGGACTGTGATCACAACAGATGCGAGTCTTTCAGGTTGGGGAGCCGTTTGGGGGTCTCTGACAGCACAAGGGGTTTGGAAATCTCAAGAGGCGAGATTACCAATAAATATTTTAGAACGCTGTGCAATTCTCAGGGCTCTTCAGTTCTGGCCTCTACTAAAGAGAGAACCGTTCATTTGTTTTCAGACAGACAATATCACAACTGTGGCTTATGTCAATCATCAGGGTGGGACTCACAGTCCCCAAGCTATGAAAGAAGTATCTCGGATACTTGCTTGGGCGGAATCCAGCTCCTGTCTAATCTCTGCGGTGCATATCCCAGGTGTAGACAATTGGGAGGCGGATTATCTCAGCCGTCAGACTTTACATCCAGGGGAGTGATCTCTCCATCCAGATGTGTTTTCTCAGATTGTTCATATGTGGGGGCTTCCAGAGATAGATCTCATGGCCTCTCATCTAAACAAGAAACTTCCCAGATACCTGTCCAGGTCCAGGGATGTTCAGGCGGAAGCAGTGGATGCGCTGACACTTCCTTGGTGTTATCAACCTGCTTACATCTTCCCGTCTCTAGTTCTTCTTCCAAGAGTGATTTCCAAAATCATCATGGAACAGTCTTGTGTTGCTGGTGGCTCCAGCATGGCCACACAGGTTTTGGTATGCGGATCTGGTTCGGATGTCCAGTTGCCCGCCTTGACCACTTCCGTTACGGCCGGACCTACTATCTCAAGGTCCGTTTTTCCGTCAGGATCTCAAATCATTAAATTTGAAGGTATGGAAATTGAACGCTTAGTTCTAAGTCATAGAGGTTTCTCTGATTCAGTGATTAATACTATGTTACAAGCTCATAAATCTGTTTGGAGTTTGGAAGGCTTACATTTCATGGTGTTCTTCTCATAAATTCTCCTGGCATTCTTTTAGAATTCCTAGAATTTTGCAGTTTCTTCAGGATGGTCTGGATAAGGGTTTGTCTGCAAGTTCCTTGAAAGGACAAATCTCTGCTCTTTCTGTTTTATTTCACAGAAAAATTGCTATACTTCCTGATATACACTGTTTTGTACAGGCTTTAGTTCGTATTAAGCCTGTCATTAAGTCAATTTCTCCTCCTTGGAGTCTTAATTTGGTTCTGAGGGCTTTACAGGCTCCTCCATTTGAACCTATGCATTCTTTGGACATTAAACTACTTTCTTGGAAAGTGTTGTTCCTTTTGGCTATTTATTCTGCTAGAAGAGTTTCTGAGCTATCTGCTCTTTCTTGTGAGTCTCCTTTTCTGATTTTTCATCAGGATAAGGCAGTTTTGCGGACTTCTTTTCAATTTTTACCTAAGGTTGTGAATTCTAACAACATTAGTAGAGAAATTGTTGTCCCTTCTTTATGTCCTAATCCTAAGAATTCTTTGGAGAGATCCTTACATTCTTTGGATGTGGTAAGAGCTTTGAAATATTATGTGGAAGCTACTAAAAATTTCAGGAAGACTTCCAGTCTATTTGTTTTATTTTCTGGTCCTAGGAAAGGTCAGAAAGCTTCTGCTGTTTCCTTGGCTTCTTGGTTGAAACTTTGGATTCATCAAGCTTATTTGGAGTCGGGTCAAACCCCGCCTCAGAGAATTACAGCTCATTCTACTAGATCAGTCTCTACTTCATGGGCTTTTAAGAATGAAGCTTCAGTCGATCAGATTTGCAAAGCAGCCACTTGGTCCTCTTTGCATACATTTACTAAATTCTACCATTTTGATTTATTTGCTTCTTCGGAAGCAGTTTTTGGTAGAAAAGTTCTTCAGGCAGCTGTTTCAGTTTGATTCTTCTGCTTTTTGATTTAAGTTTTTTTCTTTCAAAAGTGAAAATAAACTTATTTTTGGGTTGTGGATTATTTTCTCAGTGGATTATGGCTGATTTTGTTTTAGTCCCTCCCTCTCTAGTGACTCTTGAGTGGAAGACTCCACATCTTGGGTATTGATATCCCATATGTCACTAGCTCATGGACTCTTGCCAATTACATGAAAGAAAACATAATTTATGTAAGAACTTACCTGATAAATTCATTTCTTTCATATTGGCAAGAGTCCATGAGGCCCACCCTTTTTTATGGTGGTTATGATTTTTTGTATAAAGCACAATTATTTCCAAATTTCCTTTGTTGATGCTTTCTACTCCTTTCTTTATCACCCCACTGCTTGGCTATTCGTTAAACTGAATTGTGGGTGTGGTGAGGGGTGTATTTATAGGCATTTTGAGGTTTGGGAAACTTTGCTCCTCCTGGTAGGATTGTATATCCCATATGTCACTAGCTCATGGACTCTCAATATGAAAGAAATGAATTTATCAGGTTCTTACATAAATTATGTTTTTGGCTAAAGGCATAACCATAAAACACAATATACCATGTGCAGGAGCTCATTGGAGTGAAGCAGCTGGTGTTGTGCACAGACCAACTATTTGCAAACCAACTAATCGATTATGAGATTCGTTGACAAATATTTTCATAATTGATTATTATCAACTATATTGATTAGTTGTTGCAGCTCTAAAACATAGTACATTACTGTAATCCAAAAGGTAATGTTTGTTGTTTTAAATAAATATAGACTATTTTATTCTTTTTTTAAAATATTAATTAAAAAGTTTGGACTTCAGAATAAGTTTAGATTTTGGAATTCGTACCTGTATTTTTTCTCCAAAGCTTATACGTAATGTATTAAGAACTCAACTCTTTATATCAAACATGTGAGCTCTAGGGTCATGTGACTCCTCCTATGGACAGAAAACACTACACAGGTAGACATAATATTCTACTGTGATTTAGGTACTTAAAACATGTTTGTCCAAAATATTATGACCATTGTATGTATGCAACTTTAAAACAATTTATACACTTAAATATATCTGAGAAATAAAGGTAAAAACATCATGTGTGTTGCGGCACAACAACTGAACGAAAAGACTTTTGTGAGTGTTAAATCTTGAGTAACGCTCTATGCATTAAAAGATTGGATTTTTATTAAAAAAAAAAAAAGACATCTAACAAAACCTTATACAGCTTTGAATAGACGAGATACACATGCATTTATTCAAATTTACCTTAAAGGGACACTAAAAACCTTGTAATTTATTTTGTCTTGCAATAGATACTTTTTCAACCAAGTTTCAACACATACGGCTAGATTTAGAGTTCTGCGGCCAAAGGGGTGCGTTAGCTACGCATGGTATTTAGAGTTCACATAATGGCTGCGTTAGGCTCCAAAAAAGGAGGGTAGAGCATATTTACCGCCACTGCAACTCTAAATACCAGCGTTGCTTACGGACGCGGCCAGCTTAAAAAACGCGCTTGTGCACGATTCCCCCATAGAAAACAATGGGGCAGTTTGAGCTGAAAAAAAACCTAACACCTGCAAAAAAGCAGCGTTCAGCTCCTAACGCAGCCCCATTGTTTTCTATGGGGAAACACTTCCTACGTCTGCACCTATCACTCTAACATGTACCCCGAGTCTAAACACCCCTAACCTTACACTTATTAACCCCTAATATGCCGCCCCCGCTATCGCTGACCCCTGCATATTATTTTTAACCCCTAATCTGCCGCTCCGTATACCGCCGCAACATACATTAGTTATGTACCCCTAATCTGCTGCCCCTAACACCGCCGACCCCTATATTATATTTATTAACCCCTAATCTGCCCCCCACAACGTTGATGCCAGCTACCTATAATAATTAACCCCTAATCTGCTGATCGGATCTCGCCGCTAGTCTAATAAATGGATTAACCCCTAAAGCTAAGTCTAACCCTAACACTAACACCCCCCCTAAGTTAAATATAATTTAAATCTAACTAAATAAATTAACTCTTATTAAATACATTATTCCTATTTAAAGCTAAATACTTACCTGTAAAATAAACCCTAATATAGCTACAATATAAATAATAATTATATTGTAGCTATTTTAGGATTAATATTTATTTTACAGGCAACTTTGTAATTATTTTAAACAGGTACAATAGCTATTAAATAGTTAATAACTATTTAATAGCTAAAATAGTTAAAATAATTACAAAATTACCTGTAAAATAAATCCTAACCTAAGTTACAATTAAACCTAACACTACACTATCATTACATTAATTAAATAAACTACCTACAATTATCTACAATTAAACCTAACACTACACTATCAATAAATAAATTAAATAAAATACCTACAATTAAATACAATGAAATAAACTAACTAAAGTACAAAAAATAAAAAAGAACTAAGTTACAAAAAATAAAAAAATATTTACAAACATTAGAAAAATATTACAACAATTTTAAACTAATTACACCTACTCTAAGCCCCCTAATAAAATAACAAAGACCCCCAAAATAAAAAAATGCCCTACCCTATTCTAAATTAAAAAAGTTCAAAGCTCTTTTACCTTACCATCCCTGAAAAGGGCCATTTGCGGGGCATGCCCCAAATAATTCAGATCTTTTGCCTGTAAATAAAAACATACAATACCCCCCCCAACATTACAACCCACCACCCACATACCCCTAATCTAACCCAAACCCTCCTTAAATAAACCTAACACTAAGCCCCTGAAGATCTTCCTACCTTATCTTCACCATGTCAGGTTCACCGATCCGTCCTCGGAAGTCTTGATCCAAGCCTCCGAAGTGTTGATCCAAGCCCAAGCGGGGGGCTGAAGAGTGACGTCCATCCTCCGGCTGAAGTCTTGATCTAAGCGGGCAGAAGAGGACATCCGGACCGGCAAACATCTTCTTCCAAGCCGCATCTTCTATGTTCTTCAATCCGATGACGACCGGCTGATCTTCAAGACCTCCAGCGCGGATCCATCCATCTTCACCGACGACTTCCCGACGAATGACGGTTCCTTTAAGGGACGTCATCCAAGATGGCGTCCCTCGAATTTCGATTGGCTGATAGGATTCTATCAGCCAATCGGAATTAAGGTAGGAATATTCTGATTGGCTGATGGAATCAGCCAATCAGATTCAAGTTCAATCCGATTGGCTGATCCAATCAGCCAATCAGATTGAGCTCGCATTCTATTGGCTGTTCAGATCACCTACCTTAATTCCGATTGACTGATAGAATCCTATCAGCCAATCGGAATTTGAGGGACGCCATCTTGGATGACGTCCCTTAAAGGAACCGTCATTCGTCGGGAAGTCGTCGGTGAAGAGCTCCGGTCGGCAGATTAGGGGTTAATAATTGTAGGTAGGTGGCGGCGACGTTGGGGGTGGCAGATTAGGGGTTAATAAATATAATATAGGGGTCGGCGGTGTTAGGGGCAGCAGATTAGGGGTTCATAGGGATAACGTAGGTGGCAGCGGTGTGCGGGCGGCAGATTAGGGGTTAAAAAAAATTAATAGAGTGGCGGCGATGTGGGGGGACCTCGGTTTAGGGGTACATAGGTAGTTTATGGGTGTTAGTGTACTTTAGAGCACAGTAGTTAAGAGCTTTATGAACCAGCAGGAGCGAGCTGCACTTAGTGCTATGGCGCGGTCGGGCCGGGCTGTGACTATACAGCTGGCCCGATGCGCTGTTAGAAAAAAACAGACCCGCTCAGAAGATCACAGAGAGCGGGTCTGTAAAACAGCAGTTATTTTTTAAATTCAAAGGGGAAATTTGGTTTTACAATGTTTGCGCTATTATAATGTTATATAATTCTGCACTATGCGCAGAATTATATAAAAAAATTTTATGGTTTACTGTCCCTTTAACTACTGACTTTTTTTCTGCGACTGAAGTTTTGTCGTTAGATTTCTAACGCTCACTTCAGCCACGACTCTAAATACCGGCGTTAGGAAGATCCCATTGAAAAGATAGGATACGCAAATGGCGTAGGTGGATATGCAGTATGGAAAAGTCGCGGCTGCAAAGTGAGCGTTAGACCTTTTCCTGACTGACTCCAAATACCAGAGGGCGGTAAAAACCAGCGTTAGGAGCCTCTAACGCTGGTTTTCACGGCTACCGCCCAACTCTAAATCTAGCCGATAGGTTGCTGCATTTGCCATAGCCATTTTCATTCTTAAATGGAAAGAGTCCACAGCTGCATTCATTGCTTTTGGGAAATAAGAACCTGGCCACCAGGAGGAGACAAAGACACCCCAGCCAAAGGCTTAAATACTCCTCCCACTCCCCTCATCCCCCAGTCATTCTTTGCCTTTCGTTCCAGGAGGTTGGCAGAGAAGTGTCAGAATTTAATTTGTCTCTTATGGAGGGTAGTACTCTTTGACATAAGACTGGAGTTTTAAGTAATCCTGACAGTCTCTCAGTGAGGGCTTGGATGAAAGTTAGAGTCCAGAAATGCAGGAGGAGTCTGCGCAACCATCCCAACTTCTCAAGCAATTGGTGTTGTCGAACTTTGCTCCGCTGCCTGCTTTCTTCTCTCAAGTCCATGGCGGAAGCGATGCTACTATCCGTCACACTTGAAGGGCTGTGTTCCTGTTCCACGGCATAGATTCCGGTAAGATCGTTTCATTTTCTTTCTTCGTGAATGTACTGTACTAATGTTTTCCCGAGAGGCTACCACCTTACAGGACTAACTTAACATAAGGGTCTCAGTGAGTCTCCTTTTAGTATCTTGGAATCAAGGGTTAATATCTCCTGAGGAGGGTTATTGAACAGGGGGGGTTTTAATCATGTTTGTTATGTGATTAAATCTGCTTATGTGTAGTGTTAAATGGGCTCATGGCTTGTAACATAAAGGCCTTTGGAAGTGACTCAACCTTATGGTTGGCCACGCTTTTTTTGGACTATATGGTTTAACTTCTGGCCGGGCGTGATTACGTTCCGTCCTCCATTTCCGCATTCCTGACCGTGTAGCGAAAGGAGAAATTCTAGTTTGCAGGGGCCTGGTTCATAGGAGGTGGTGAGTGCCCCAGCCATTGTGGGTGTCAGGTGCCGTTTTGTTTTTAAAATAGTCCATATTGGCATATTCTCTATCCTGTTATGGAGGATTCTGATGCCAAGACTATTCTAATTTCAGATTCTTTGTCCGGGGAAGAATCTGGATTGGCCTCATTGACGCATCTCAATCAGTTATGTTTGGTGTGCCGTATTAGAGTGCCTGGTTCCTCAGGCTTGGGGAATCAAAATCAGCTGAGCCATCCGCCTCTGGGCGTCCTGTCCAAGAGGCGAGTTCCCTACCGCTCTATACTAATACACATGCAGGTAACCCAGATTGAGATTATTCTTCCATGCAGGGTGGCTTGTTCCCCCGAGGTTGCAGCATGTTTTTGCTTCCACATATTCTTGGCTATTATTCGTCTGCAGAGTCCAGACGTTTATGCGCAATTGTGCTTGTGCCCTATTTTCCCGGGTCTACCGCCTTGGGGAGGGCCTGTACAGTTCCCTGAGTGTGTAACTGTTCCTGAGTGTTGTGCCTTTCGTTACAGAATTGCACGCCTTTGCGTCTTACTCAGACATTTTTTTCAGTTATTAAATGATCCTATCCTTCTCGGATACGGAAATTTCTTTCATGTAATTAAATTCATTTCTTTCATATTAGCAAGAGTCCATGAGCTAGTGACGTATGGGATATACATTCCTACCAGGAGGGGCAAAGTTTCCCAAACCTCAAACTGCCTATAAATACACCCCTCACCACACCCACAAATCAGTTTTACAAACTTTGCCTCCCGTGGAGGTGGTGAAGTAAGTTTGTGCTAGATTCTTCGTTGATATGCGCTTCTCAGCAGGCTGGAGCCCGGTTTTCCTCTCAGTGTGCAGTGAATGTCAGAGGGATGTGAAGAGAGTATTGCCTATTTGAATTCAATGATCTCCTTCTACGGGATCTATTTCATAGGTTCTCTGTTATCGGTCTTAGAGATTCATCTCTTACCTCCCTTTTCAGATCGACGATATACTCTTATATATACCATTACCTCTACTGATTCTCGTTTCAGTACTGGTTTGGCTTTCTACTACATGTAGATGAGTGTCCTGGGGTAAGTAAGTCTTATTTTTTGTGACACTCTAAGCTATGGTTGGGCACTTTTATATAAAATTCTAAATATATGTGTTTAAACATTTATTTGCCTTGATTCAGGATGTTCAATATTCCTTTTTTCAGACAGTCAGTTTCATTATTTGGGATAATGCATATGAATAATCAATTTCTCTTACCTTAAATTTGACTTTTTCCTGTGGGCTGTTAGGCTCGCGGGGGCTGAAAATGCTTCATTTTATTGCGTCATTCTTGGCGCAGACTTTTTTGGCGCAAAAAAATTTTCTTTGTCATTTCCGGCGTCATACTTGTTGCCGGAAGTTGTTTGTGTTTGCATCATTTTTTTGACGTTTTTGCGCCAAAGATGTCAGCGTCGCCAGATGTGGCGTCATTCTTGGCGCTAAAAAATATGGGCGTCGTTATTGTCTCCACATTATTTAAGTCTCGTTGTTTATTTGCTTCTGGTTGCTAGAAGCTTGTTCATTGGCATTTTTTCCCATTCCTGAAACTGTCATTTAAGGAATTTGATAAATTTTGCTTTATATGTTGTTTTTTCTATTACATATTGCAAGATGTCTCAGATTGACCCTTAATCAGAAGCTACTTCTGGAAAATCGCTGCCTGATGCTGGATCTACCAAAGTTAAGTGCATTTGTTGTAAACTTGTGGTAACTGTTCCTCCGGCTGTTGTTTGTGATGAATGTCATGATAAACTTGCTAATGCAGATAATATTTCCTTTAGTAATGTTCCATTACCTGTTGCTGTTCCATCGACCTCTAGCGTCGTCTTATGACTTTTACTGCCTTATTACAACGGGATCCACAAGGGAAAATGCTGAGTGAAACTCAGTAACCGGGAGCCCCAGGGACCAAAGGAAGAGACCACCCCTTGCCGAAGTCCCACTCTCCAAAGGAGCTAAGGCAGTTTCCAGTGGACTTTACCGCGCAGCTGCAATCGGCGGTGTCTGCGGCCCTGAGTACCCTAGCTATCTCTGGGAAACATAAGAGAAAGGTTAAACATAGTTCTCCCGACTCATCTAAATTCCTACCGGATCTTGCCTGTATGTCTCAGCTATCGGAGGATGAGTTAACCTTTGTAGCGTCAGAGGGTGAACTTTCTGAGTCTGAGACATCTGTTTCTAAGTCTTTTCAAGCTGAGGAAGCCTCCTTTAGATTCAAAATTGAACATTTGCATTTTTTACTAAAGAGGTCCTGTCTACGCTAGAGGTTCCAGAGGCTAAGCTACCTAAGGAACATATGATCCCTAAATTAGACAGGGTTTACAAAGACAGGATGGTCCCACAGACTTTTCCTGTACCAGTTTGTTTGGCGAACATTATTAGTAACTAATGGGAAAGAATCAGAACTTCCTTTTCTCCCTCGGCAACTTTTAAGAAATTGTTCCCAGTCCCTGACACTTAAATAGAATTGTGGGGTTCCATACCTAAGGTGGATGGAACCATTCCGATGCTAGCTAAGCGCACTACTATCCCCCTTTAGGATAGTTCGTCCTTTAGAAAGCCTATGGACAAGAAGTTGGAAACTTTCCTGAGGAGAATGTTCCAACACAAGGGATTTTCATTCCAACCTGCGGCAGCAGTAGCCACAGTGGCGTGAGCAGCTACCTACTAGTGCGACTCTCTGTCTGAACTTATTGAGGTGGAATCTCTCCTCAAAGATATTCAGGAAAAAAATTAAGGCATTAAGAATAGCAAACTCCTTCATCTGTGATGCGAATATGCAAATTATATGCCTAAAGGCTTCAGATTTTACAGTTCTAGCCCGCTGGGCTCTCTGGTTGAAGTCTTGGTCTGCGGATATGACTTCTAAATCCAGGTTAATTTCTCTCCCCTTCAAGGGGAAGATCTTATTTGGACCAGGTCTGGACTCCATAATTTCCATGGTTACCGGAGGGAAAGGAGCCTTCCTGCTACAGCATAAAAAGAACAGACCTAAGGGACAACAGTCGTCAAATTTTCGTTCCTTTCATTCGGACAAGTCGCAACGATCTCAATCCTCATCCAAGCCTGAGCAGCCCAAAAGTACTTGGAAGCTGGCTCAGTCCTGGAACAAGTCCAAACAGACAAAGAAGCCCGCCGATAACAAGTTGGTTGAAGGGGCGGCCTTCCGGATTCTCAGACACTTGGTTTCAGGATGTTCAGGACCCTTGGGTTCTGGAGGTCGTATCTCAGGGATACCGGATAGGATTAAAGTCCCATATGCCCAGGGGCAGATTCCTTTTCTCCAGACTGTCTACAAGACCAGAGAAGAGGACTGCCTTTTTAGGTTGCGTGCGGGACCTAGTCTCCTTAGAAGTAATTGTCCCGATACTTGCATCAGAAAGAGGTCTGGGGTTCTATTCAAATGATGAAGATTAAAAAGGATGGGGTCAAAAATAAAATAAAAAAGCCAAATTTTATTGCAAAGTGGGTACTGGTAGATAGCTGCCAGTTCCCAAGATTGCGGCAATTAGGTAGAGGGGGAGGGTTATAGAGCTATTTGGGGGTATTAGGGAGGTTGGGGGAAAGAGGGGATCAGGTACACCCTGATGAAGCCCCGTTGAATAGCTAATGGGAGTGAAACACACGTAGGCATGGCTACACGATCTGATGTCGAAAGACTTTGATACTGATGGCGCTTAAACAGAGGCTCTCTTTCCAAGCACGGAAGTTGTTTCCATGACAAGTCGATGGTAGCTGTTGACTAATACTGGTGCAAGCACAGGATCCATGCTTCCTAGAGTATGATGACACGCAGTCATAAGGAGAGGAATCATTTGAGTCATAAACAGAACCGCTAGATGTGGAACCTGTCTGTCTGTATGATTGGTAGGTGTTCCGGAATATACTATTTGCCTCCTGTCTGTACTTCTTATGTTTGCATGGACCTTTTTCCAAGTCTTTTAAAGTGGAACATTGTTAAATACGTATGCTTGCTTCTACACCTCTATGCTACCAATTCAATTGCCTGGCTACTTTGCTGGATATTTAACCACTTGCTTAATGCTTTTTGCGGACTTGCATGGATATGTGCATTTCCTACAGTTTAGTAATAAATGACATAACGGAACTGCTAAACATGGAAATTGAGCATCCTATCATCTGTGCTGTATAATAGCAATATTAACGCCATCTCTGTTATAACTGTGCATGCATAGATGCACAAGTTTACCGGGCCAGACAGGTCCTATTACGTATAGGGTTTGGTTCAGCAGGTTGTTGCATGCTACATGATTCCTTTGTACATCAGACGTGATCTGTCTTATATTTGTTGTATATATTTGTTTATAAATGTCTAAGCACTTTTTTGCACTTTGCATGTAGGTATATGTGTATGTTTGCTACGATGACAGGATATTCCTCAATTGTATTATATACATAATAAATTATAGATTTATCAAAACGAGTGCTGAATTCCCTTTCTTTTGCACTAAGACTCTCATATCTTTTGTGCCTATCTTTTTAAATTTAAAGAAATATAGTATCTTGGGTCTGAACCACCATATTGGATTTTTTTCTGATTAAACAGAGATACATATTATATGTGTTAAGCATGCAACCTGTTTGAGGGGGGGCAGGGAGGGATCAGGGGGTGGGATGCATCTCTACACTAAAGCGAATCCCTACAAGCTACCTAATTAACCCCTTCACTGCTGGGCATAATACAAGTGTGGTGCGCAGCTGCATTTAGCGGCCTTCTAATTACCAAAAAGTAATGCCAAAGCCATAAATGTCTGCTATTTCTGAACAAAGGGGACCCCAGAGAAGCATTTACAACCATTTGTGCCATAATAGCACAAGCTGTTTGCAAATAATTTTAGTGAGAAACCTAAAGTTTGTGAAAAAGTGAAAGATTTTTTTTATTTGATTGCATTTGGCGGTGAAATGGTGGCATGAAATATACCAAAATGGGCCTAGATCAATACTTTGGGTTGTCTTCTAAAAAGAAATATGTACATGTCAAGGGATATTCAGGGATTACTGACATATCAGTGTTACAATGTAACTATAGCTAATTTTGAAACATTTTTGAAATAGCAGTGCTACTTGTACTTATTACCCTATAACTTGCAAAAAAAGCAAAGAACATGTAAACATTGGGTATTTCTAAGCTCAGGGCAAAATTTAGAAACTATTTAGCATGGGTGTTTTTGGTGATTGTAGATATGTAATGGATTTTGGGGTCAAACTTAGAAAAAGTGTTTTTTTTTTCATTTTTTATAATCATATTTTATATTCTTTTTTATAGTAAATTGTAAGATATGATGGAAATAATGGTATCTTTAGAAAGTCCATTTAATGGCGAGAAAAACGGTATATAGTATGTGTGGGTACAGTAAATGAGTAAGAGGAAAATTACAGCTAAACACAAACACTGCAGAAATGTAAAAATATCCCTGGTCCCAAACTGTCAACAAGAAATTGAAAAATTAGTCTGGTCCTTAAGGGGTTAAAACTGCATGCTCTATCTGAATCATGACAGTTTAAGTTTGACTAGACTATTCCTTTAAGGCTTTTGAGTGAACCGGCTGTCATATTTAAGAAGCAAAAACTGCTTCTTTTTCCTCTCCATCACCATTAATCACCTTGGCACTTGTTTGATCAGGGCGATTGACATTATCTGCTCTAGCTTAATTGGTTGCGCTGGAGCACGGGGCCGCAGTGCACAAGAATCCTCTTGTGCAATGTTAAATTTTGCCATGCACTGAAACACTGTAAGTGGTGATTGCAGGTAGTAAACCTGTCCACCTTTAGGGATGATACATTTATCCCTATGTGTAATTGAACATTTTTATCACAGTCTTAAGGTGTTTAACTTTACGTTTTAAACTCTGCCACTGCATATTTCTTACTTACCCTGATGTTAGAAAATCTAGAATTCATTGCCAATAATCTGAGAATTGGTCCTCTATCTTCACATGCATTCTTTATTACACAGGAAAGGTAAAACTGAGGCATTGTAAGGATTGGATCGATAGATCATAAGCTAGCTGAAATAAAGCACTGATCTACACACATGCTATCAAAATATGCTGAAATATGTAGCTCCCAGAACAATGAAAAACAGTTAGACTTTGGCAGTGAACATTACACACTTGCCAACTATTCCAATTTTCCCAGGATACTCCCAGCTATTGGACTTCCATCCCATGGTATAGTTATCCTAAGAGTCTGTCTCAAATCATACAATTCTTCCCTGACGTGTGGGCTTGGCATGGATGTCACTGTAAAGATTAATTGGCTTTATGTATAGCTTTCTTTGCATATTATGGCATCTAAGGCACCTACTCTTCACATTAGGTAGCAGAATAAAAATAATATATTAAACTTGCTAAACTGACTTTATTAAATCACCTGCAGTTTACAGATTAGATCCAATACAATAGTTAATATTTTGTACATATAGCATGTTACATAAATTGGAAGATTGTTTGTTTTTAAAGGGGGAAGGGGAGTTAATCTTGATGGAGCTATGGAAATCTTCAGTGAGTGTAGCCAGTACACCCATAACCTGCTTGCTTGATTGCTCTTTGGCAAAATATCCCTCAAGAGAGGTTTTTTTTTCCATATGTTAAACACTATGAGATTGTCATTTTACATTTCAGTTTATGCACAAACATATTTCTCTGAAATCTAGCTCCCAGTAGTGCATCGCTCCTTCTGAGCTTACCAAGGTATGCTTTTCAGCAAAAAATTACAGAGAATAAAGTAAATTTGATAACCTAAGTATATAGAAAGTATTTTACAATTGAATTTGCTTATATTTTTAAGTTTTCTATTTTATTTAGGATTATAATTGTAAATATCTGATCAAGCCGACAGCACTAGGGTTTGAACAGCAAGACTGACAGATGAGTTTTCTCTGAAAGCTTTTTGTAGTCTGCTCAGGACTGCATGAAAACTTGAAACATGCCCAAGGAACGTTCAGCCCTTTCACCAACACTTTGAGACCTGTTTTACATAGCAGTGAATACGAATTTAAATTGTAGCTGCTTAAATTCATATTCCTACCAACCCTACTATATAAAAAGTACATAATAAAAATCCTAAAGTAAATAACACTTGCAATCATTGAATACAATGTAATATTAAAAATATTAGAATTGTATTCACTTTTTATAATAGGTTTGTTTTGTGTGGCAGAATATGCAGGAATACAAACTGAATAAATACAGTTTAAATTGGTATTATTTGCTACGCAACTGGCACTATTAGAAAATGAATACAACTTGCATTTTCGGAGTATGTTATTACGCTATATTTTTCTTACCTTACCATAAAGAAATATAGAAAGAAGATCAGCTAAAGAGTCCCAAATGGAATTTTAAGGTGTATAGATTCTGCAAGAGGTTGATGACCTGAAGGGTTGTGCAGTTTAGACTCATTTTATAAAGCTTTATTGTATTTAGCCCAAAGTCCTAAAATTGGCAGCTTATTTGGAACACTAAGGTATTGATCAACAAGGTGTTTAATAGCTAAACATAGTAACTATATATTGTTTCAACTTCCTTCTCGTGTGGCATAAAAGTTCAAAAATAAATAAATGTTCTGTTAGACTGATTATTATTTAACTATTGGTTGCATATAAATAACTATGGGACTGATCACAATCTTTTAGAGAAAAAAAAATCTAATTATTTATCTACAAAGTCTCCATAGACTTTAATTGTGAATTTTGTACAGAAATCATTAGATCCATGTTTCTAAAGAATTGTGATCAAACCCTATGTGTTTAACCCCTGTAAAGGGATAAGACTCATATTTAAAGTCCGCTCCAGAGCAGTACTGGGCGCTAGCAGAACATGTCTGTTCAACCAATGGCAAAAGACAAATGTATGTAGCCACCTATCACCAGCTAGCTTCCATAGTGCTGTTGAGCATATGTACATATGATTATCAACAAAGGATACCAAAAGAGCAAAGTAAATTTGATACATTTAATTGGTGTCTTTAAAATGACATGCTCTTTCTGAATCATGAATGTTTAGTTTTGACTTTAGTGACCCTTTAACGTTTGTGCTAGTCATACATCAATATAAAGTATCTCTGGCCTTATTAGGATTCACTCATGAGGATATCAGCTGATTTCATCAACTGTATTAGTCACATTACTTGAAAACATATCAGACTACATAAAGTTCATGCTCCATTTTATAGTACCAGTTATTATCAGTAAACAACTTGTAATTACAAGACATTTTTGTTGTCAGAATAACATATGAGCATTTCTTGCTTACTTTTTGGAATTGATTTTTTTAATAGGCAAACTACAGCCACCACTTGCCTTATTTGGAGTTGGCAGACTGCAAGGCTAGCTACAGTCATAATATTAGCATAAAGTACATTGTTATGCAATTTTGTATGTATTAAAGCCTTGAGAAATCAGCAAGATTCATTTCCAGCTTTGAGAATTAGAAACTTCAACTTTTGAAACAAATAAAGGGGACTTTCATTCATGAAGTATAAGATACTTCATGTAGAAAGCTCCTTTATTAGTTTTAACCGATCGCCGTTCTTCGCTGCTACAGCAGCACACGGCTAAAAAATTTTTGCTAAGAGGTGACGTTTTCACCTCTTAGCCAATAGCCGTGTGGTAAATCTGGCTCCTATGGGGCGCCAAGCCGGATTTACCGCATGGCTATTGGCTAAGAGGTGAAAACGTCACCTCTTAGCCAAAAATTTTTTTTATCTGTGGGCTGCTGTAGCTTATACTTCATGAATGAAAGTCCCCTTTATTTGTTTAAAAAGTAAATCCTAGCGTTTGTAAAACCCTAGGATTTACTTTCACTTTAATTATTAAATTTGTCTGTATTTAGTGGTTCTTTAACAAGCTAATATAATTACTGGATGTTAAAGATCTATCCCAGTAATTATATGGTGATACACTTAGTTTCTTGGCTGTTTTGATTTCTCTTTGGGTTTTTGCAAGTTCAAAATATACAAATGAGCTCTTTTGCAGTATGGAAACTCTAGTATTTAATGAACAAAACTATCTTTGAATGTTTTTGTAACTATTTTTTTGATGATTTGTTTCTGTAATAGCATCTTAACTTCTCTTACTGAAAACATATATATATATATATATATATATATATATATATATATATATATACACACACATACAGTATATATATATATATATATATATATATATATATATCATAGAGCTGACATCTTATGAGATCACATTACGTCGAAACATGACTTCACCACTGCTGATGCTGATTAGCTATTTTCCAACCTGCAGCTGGACAGTTCACAGAGCACTTACTCTGGTGAGCTGAAGAACGTGAGAGGTAAAATGTCTTCCTTTTTCTTACATAGACGTTCAGGTGATATTTTCTTATCAGCTTTTTACAGTTATCCTGCATTACTTTCAAGTGATTTAGCATATGAATACTATGTCCCTTTACTATATTGTTTAGTCTGGCATCAACTTTCACCAACGTGATGGTTGATGCCAGATGGAAATAGAACACAAATCGTAGGGGTGCAGCTGTTATCACAAAGTGGCATAGTTGTTTTGCTGCTTTTGTGAAGATTATTTTCTTTTAAGTACTTATTTGTCAGTCTATTTACTTGTTCCCAAGCTATGAATTCATATTTGTTTTTATTTATATTTCTTTCTTTCATGTAATTGGCAAGAGTTCATGAGCTAGTGACGTATGGGATATACAATCCTACCAGGAGGGGCAAAGCTTCCCAAACCTCAAAATGCCTATAAATACACCCTCACCACACCCACAGTTCAGTTTTACAAACTTTGCCTCCCATGGAGGTGGTGAAGTAAGTTTGTGCTTGATTTCGATGTTTTCTTCTATGATAAGTGCTTCTAAGCATTTTGAAGCCCAATTCCTCTCAGAGTACAGTGTTTGTCAGAGGGATGTGAAGGGAGTATCGCCTATTGATGTTATGGTTTTTCTTGCGGGAAATCTTTTCAAAGGTTCTCTGTTATCGGTCGTAGGGATTCATCTCCTACCTCCCTTTTCAGATCGACTATATACTCTTATATACCATTACCTCTGCTGATACTTTTTCAGTACTGGTTTGGCTATCTGCTATATGTGGATGGGTTTCTTTCGGTAAGTATGTTTTTTTTTTATTTAAGACACTCTCAGCTATGGTTTGGCGCTTTATGTATTAATATAAAGTTTTAAGTTTTATGTATTTTACTTATATTTGCCATGAGCCAGGTCTATGTATATTTCCTTTTGCAGACTGTCAGTTTCAGTTTGGGAAGCATGTTTAGGAATTTATTTGTCTTACCTGGGGTATAGTCCTTTTTTTTCAAATTTACTGTCTTTTCTTTCGCGGGCAAAATTAGGCTCACAAGGGTGCAAAATGCTGTTATTTATTGCGTCATTCTTGGCACAAGAATATTTTTGACGCGAAGGTACGTCTTTGATGACGCAAGTTTGTTATTTCCGGCGTCTTAGTTGACGCCAGGTTTCCTTGCACGAGGTTGCGTCTGTTATGACTCGAGTTGCGTCATTTCCGGATGTTGTTGGCGCCCAAAAAAATTTTAACTTCCTTTTTGCGTGTGTCATACTTGGTGGCAAAAAAATTAGTTTATTTGTCACCCCACTTCCTATATGCCTCTTGCCTTCTATATGCTCAGATGGCTATGCAGTTTACATTTTTTCCCATTCCTGAAACTGCCATATAAGGAAATTGTAAATTTTGCTTTAATGTTGTTTTTTCTTTTACATTTTGCAAGATGTCTCAATCTGATCCTGTCTCAGGAACAACTGTTGGAACCCTGCTGCCTGATCACAGTTCTACCAAAGCTAAGTGTATCTGTTGTAAGTTCGCTGAGATTATATCTCTAGCTGTAGTATGTAACAGTTGCCATGATAAGCTTTTGCACACAGAAAATGTTTCCATCCTTACTAGTACAGCTCCTGTTGTTAATTCAACATCTAATGTACATGATATCCCTGTTGATATGAAAAATTATATTGCTGATGCAATAAGAAGGCTTTGTCTGCTATTCCGCCTTCTAATAAACGTAAAAGGTCTTTTAAAACTTCTCATAAATTTGATGAAATTTCTAAAGACCGACAACATACTAAAATATACTCCTCTGATGGGGATCTCTCTGTTTCAGAAGATCCTAACTCAGACATTGACACTCACAAATCCACTTATCTTTTCAATATTGAGTATATTTGTTCCTTATTGAAAGAAGTGTTGGTTACTTTGGATATTGAGGAGTCTAGTCCTCTTGATATCAAAACTAGTAAATATTTAAATTCTGTTTATAAACCTCCTGTGGTTACTCCTGAGGTTTTTCCAGTTCCTGATGCTATTTCTGATGTGATTGCTAAGGAATGGATTAACCTCTTAAGGACATATGACGGAATTTTTCCGTCATAAAACAATTGAGCAAACAGAAAGCTGTGTCCTTAAAGGGTTAAGCCTGGTACTTCTTTCATTCCTTCTTCTAGGTTTAAAAAGTTGTACCCTTTGCCAGCGGCTAGATTAGAGTTTTGGGAAAAAGTCCCCAAAGTTGATGAGGCTATTTCTACTCTTGCCAAACGTACTACTATTCCTATGGAAGACAGTTCTTCTGTTAAAGATCCTTTAGATAGGAAACTTGAATCTTATCTAAGGAAAGCTTATTTATTTTCTGGCTATCTTCTCAGGCCTGCCATTGCTATGGCTGATGTTGCGGCTGCATCAACTTTTTGGTTGGATAGCTTAGCCCAACAGGAAACAGATCCTGATTTGTCTAGCATTGTTCTTTTGCTTCAACATGCTTATCATTTTATCTGTGATGCTATTTTTGATATAATCAAAATTGATGTTAAATCTTTGTCTTTAGCTATTTTAGCTACAAGAGCTTTATGGCTCAAATTCTGGGATGCTGACATGGTATCTAAGTCTAGATTACTATCTCTTTCTTTCCAAGGTAACCATTTATTTGGTTCTCAGTTGGATTCAATTATTTCAACTATCACTGGATGGAAGGGAGTTTTTTTGCCTCAGGATAAAAGATCTAAGGGTAAATCTAAAGCTTCTAATTGTTTTCGTTCTTTTCGACAGAACAAGGAACAGAAAACCAATCCTTCCCCTAAAGACTCTGGTTCCAATTGGAAACCTTCTTCAAGTTGGAATAAATTCTGTTCAAAATCAGCGGATTCAGAGTATTGTCTCTCAAGGGTATCGAATAGGATTCAGAGTAAGGCCTCCTGTGAGAAGATTCTTTCTCTCTCACGTTCCAGCAAATCCGGTGAAGGCTCAGACTTTTATGAAGTGTGTTTCAGATCTAGAGCTTTCAGGTGTAATAATACCAGTTCAGTTTCAGAAACAGGGTCTGGGATTTTATTCAAATCTATCCATTGTCCCAAAGAAAGAAACTTCATTCAGGCAAGTTCTGGATCTGAAGTTTTTGAATCGTTTTGTAAGAGTCCCAACTTTCAAGATGGTGACTATAAGGACTATTTTGCCTTTTGTTCAGCAAGGTCATTATATGTCCATGATAGACTTACAGGATACATATCTTCACATTCCAATTCATCCAGACCACTATCAGTTTCTGACATTCTCTTTTCTAGACAAGCATAACCAATTTGTCACTCTTCCATTTGGCCTAGCAACAGCTCCAAGGATCTTTTTGAAGGTTCTCGATGACCTTCTATCTGTATTGAGAGGACAGGGTATTGCTGTGTTTCCTTATTTGGACGATATCTAGGTTCTAGCTCAGTCTTTACATTTAGCCAAATCTCACACGAATCAACTAGTGTTGTTTCTTCAAAGACATGGTTAGAGGATCAATTTACCAAATTGTTTCTTGATTCCTCAGACAAGGGTCACCTTTTTAGGTTTCCAGATAGATTCAGTGTCCATGACTCTGTCCTTAACAGACAAGAGACGAATGAAATTGGCTTCAGCTTGTCGAAACCTTCAGTCTCAGTCATTCCCTTCAGTAGCTATGTACATGGAAGTTTTAGGTCTCATGACTGCAGCATCAGACGCTATCCCTTTTGCTCGTTTTCACATGAGACCTCTACAGCTTTGTATGCTGAATCAGTGGTGCAGGTATTATATTTGGTATCACAATTGATATACTTAAATCCCAACATTCAACTCTCTCTGACTTGGTGGTTAGACCATCATCGTTTAATTCAGGGGGCCTCTTTTGTTCGTCCTACCTGGACTGTGGTCACAACAGATGCAAGTCTTTCAGGTTGGGGAGCTGCCTGGGGATCTCTGACAGCACAAGGGGTTTGGAAACCTCAAGAGGCGAGGTTACCAATCAATATTTTAGAACTCTGTGCTATTTTCAGGGCTCTTCAGGTTTGGCCTCTGTTAAAGAGAGAACCATTCATTTGTTTTCAGACGGACAATATCACAACTGTGGCATATGTCTATCATCAGGGTGGGACTCGCAGTCCCCTAGCTGTGAAAGAAGTATCTTGGATACTTTATTGGGCAGAATCCAGCTCTTGTCTAATTTCTGCTGTGCATATCCCAGGTGTAGAGAATTGGGAAGCGGATTATCTCAGCCATCAGACCTTACATCCGGGGGAGTGGTCTCTCCATCCAGATGTATTTTGTCCGATTGTACAGATGTGGGGTCTTCCAGAAAAATATCTGATGGCTTCTCATCTAAACAAGAAACTTCCCAGGTACCTGTCCAGGTCCAGGGATTCTCAGGCGGAGATGGTGGATGCTTTAGCAGTTCCTTGGTTTTACCGACCTGCTTATATCTTTCCGCCTCTAGTTCTTCCAAAAGTGATCTCCAAATCATTATGGAACAATCGTATGTGTTTCCGATAGCACCAGCGTGGTCTCACAGGTTTTGGTTTGCGGATCTTGTTCGGATGTCCAGTTGCCAGCCTTGGCCACTTCCTCTAAGACCAGACCTTCTGTCTCAAGGGCCGTTTTACCATCAGGATTTCAAATCATTAAATTTGAAGGTATGGAAATTGAACGCTTAGTGCTTAGTCATAGAGGTTTCTCTGACTCAGTGATTAATACTATGCTACAGGCTCGTAAGTCTGTTTCAAGAAAGATTTATTATCGAGTTTGGAAGACCTATATTTCACGGTGTTCTTTTCATAAATTCTCCTGGCATTCTTTTAGAATTTCTAGAATATTACAGTTTCTTCAGGATAGTTTGGATAAAGGTTTGTCTGCAAGTACTTTGAAGGGACAAATCTCTGCTCTTTCTGTTTTATTTCATAGAAAGATTGCTAAGCTTCCTGATATTCACTGTTTTGTTCAGGCTTTTGTTCGTATCAAGCCTGTTATTAAATCAATCTCTCCTCCTTTGAGTCTTAATTTTGTTTTGAAGACTGTGCAGGCTCCTCCTTTTGAGCCTATGCATGCTTTGGATATTAAACTACTTTCTTGGAGTTTCTGAATTGTCTGCTCTCTCTTGTGAGTCTCCTTTTCTGATTTTCCATCAGGATAAGGTTGTTTTGTGGACTTTGTTTAAATTTCTTCCTAAGGTTGTGAATTCTAACAACATTAGTAGGGAAATTGTTGTTCCTTCCTTGTGTCCTAATCCCAAGAATGCGATTGAAAGATCTTTGCATTCTTTGTATTTTGTAAGAGCTTTGAAATATTATGTTGAAGCTACTAAAGATTTCAGGAAGACTTCTAGTCTATTTGTTTTCTTATCTAGTTCTAGGAAAGGGCAGAAAGCTTCTGCCATTTCTTTAGCATCTTGGTTGAAGCTTTTGATTCATAAAGCTTATTTGGAGGCGGAACAGTCCCCACCTCAAAGGATCACAGCTCATTCTACTAGATCAGTCTCCGCTTCTTGGGCTTTTAAGAATGAAGCTTCAGTTGATCAGATTTGCAAAGCAGCAACTTGGTCTTCTTTGCATACATTTACTAAATTTTACAATTTTGATGTATTTGCGTCTTCTGAAGCAGTCTTTGGTAGAAAAGTTCTTCAGGCAGCTGTTTCAGTTTGATTCTTCTGCTAATGTTTTAAGATTTTTTCTTTCAATTTATGAGAAACTTTTTTTTGTGGATTTAATTTTTTTCAGCGGAAAATGGCTGTTTTTATTTTATCCCTCCCTTTCTAGTGACTCTTAGGATTTTTTAAGGGTGTATTGGGTGGGTTTTATTTTTAGGTTAGGGTTTGGGCCTGCAATAGAGCTAACTGCCCTTTTAAGGGTAATGCCCATCCAAATGCCCTTTTCAGGGCAATGGGGAGCTTAGGTTTTTTTAGTTAGGCTTTTATTTGGGGGTTTGGTTGTGTGGGTGGTGGGTTTTACTGTTGGGAGGGTTGTTTGTATTTTTTTTTTACAGGTAAAAGATCTGATTTATTTGGGGCAATGCCCCGCAAAAGGCCCTTTTAAGGGCTAATGATAGTTTAGTTTAGGCTAGGTTTTTTATTTTATTTTGGGGGGCTTTTTTTATTTTGATAGGGCTATTCGATTAGGTGTAATTAGTTTAAATATCTTGTAATTTGTTTATTATTTTCTGTAATTTAGTTTTGGTTTTTTTGTACTTTAGCTAATTTAATTTAATTTATTTAATTGTTTTTAATGTAGTAAATGTATTTAATTGTAGTGTAGTGTTAGGTGTTATTATAACTTAGGCTAGGTTTTATTTTACAGGTACTTTTGTATTTGTTTTAGCTAGGTAGTTATTAAATAGTTAATAACTATTTAATAACTATTCTACCTAGTTAAAATAAATACAAACTTGCCTGTAAAATAAAAATAAACCCTAAGCTAGATACAATATAACTATTAGTTATATTGTAGCTAGCTTAGGGTTTATTTTATAGGTAAGTATTTAGTTTTAAATAGGAATAATTTAGTTAATGATATGAATTGTATTTAGATTTATTTAAATTATATTTAAGTTAGGGGTGTTAGGGTTAGACTTAGGTTTAGGGGTTAATACATTTAGTATAGTGGGGGCGGCAGATTAGGGGTTAATAAGTGTAGGTAGGTTGCAGCGACATTGGGAGAGGGAGATTAGGGGTTAATACATATAATGTAGGTGGCGGCGGTGTCCGGAGCGGCAGATTAGGGGTTAATAAATATAATGTAGGTTTCAGCGATGTCGGGAACGGCATATTAGGGGTTAATAAGTGTAAGATTAGGGGTCTTTAGACTCGGGGTTCATGTTTGGTGTGTTAGGTGTAAAGATAAAATGTGTTTCCCCATAGGAATCAATGGGGCTGCGTTTTTGCAGGTGTTAGACTTTTTCTCAGCCAGCTCTCCCCATTGATTCCTATGGGGAAATCGTGCACGAGTACGTACGACCAGCTCACCGCTGACTTAAGCAGCGTTGTTATTGGAGGGCGATAAGGAGCACAATTTTGCTAAACGCTCACTTCTTGCCTTTTAATGCCGGGTTTGTAAAAACCCGTAATACCAGCGCTGTAGGTAAGTAAGCAGTGAGAGAAAACTGCTCGTTAGTACCGTATAGCTTCTAACGCAAAACTCGTAATCTGGCCGTTTGTCTGGCTGCCAATGACATATATTTTCTGAATGTTGTTTGCTGCGCATGTGCAAGTTTAAGGCACAGAGAAAGGTAAGGAGAACTCAAGAGTCCAACAGTCAGTGGGATGAACAATGAGCTTCTTTGGTCAACTGGAACCAAATTACACCTGCCTTTTAAGATTGTATTTATTTTTTAGACTTCTTTAATGAGAGTAAAGTAAGTAATTGTTTTTGTTGTTTGTTTTTTTTTAAATGTAAACTTCACCTAAAAAATGATTGGAAAAAATATCACTGTAAAAAGGATCTTGTAAAATGTATTGATCTTCGTAACTGTGATTTAACAAAAAATTGGACTTCTTTAAATAACGATACTTGTAAAAAGATAAATGTTACTATTGAATAAAAAAAAAAAAAACATTACAGAATATGGCATCAATTAAAATGATTTCACATAAAAAAAAATGCATTATCTCTGATAAAAGGTCCTAAGTGCCACTAAGAATATGACAACACTGCATTAAATATAATAGCAGGATTAGTCATGTAATTACTTAGTTAAAGCAGGTATTTTCCATAAGGTTTCTAAAGAAAGAAAGGATATATATATAAAAACGATACATATACTGTATGTTTGAAATGTATACTTAAAACATACTGAAAAAGCATTCATCCACTTGAAAGTCAATGTTAACACTATTTGGTTTCTTTTAAAAGTGTGGCAATCTGTAATGCTATTTCTGAACTGTATTTGTTAGAATGAATAGCTCACACAAAGAAACAATGAATAATTATCTAAGGTGACGGGAGTTTGCAGTCTAATTTGTGCAAGGAAAGCTTTTGGAATGTAAATGTTTACAGGTCAAAAAAGCCAATATGAACTCCCTAAGATAAAAAAAAAAAACATTCCTTAAACATATCTTATGTTATTTGTCTTCTAGATTAGCCCACAATTTGTTTATGTAGTCATTCTGTATCAGAGACATAAGATATATCCATGTATTCAAATCACCAGGTTAGTGTGATCTCTGTTTATCTATCATACTGTGTATCACATAGTGCATGACAAACTAACCATCAACTATTAAAACAAATTGTCATTATCTTTTCCCTTCTCCCTTTTCACAGTCCTAATCTTGACCACAGTGTACACTGCCATGATCATAAACAGCCATATCTTTGTGCCCTTGGCACGATGACAGCTGTTTAATACTGTTTTACTTCTGTACTCTCCATTTAAGTGAGGTTATAAACTTTTCATGATCTGGTACCTAAATCCCTTCTCTAGTACTATTAAAAAAAAATACTGTCACAAATCAAATCTTAAGTGTAACCTTTCTCTCTTTTTTATTTTTTGATATATATGTATAGTGCCATTTGTAATGTTGACACTTAGAATAGAGAATGTTTTTGAGTGGTTGTTGTAATGATGGTATATCATTATACTTTTTGCCTGCTACAGTTAATGTTTTTATTCTAGAAGAGATCAAGGTTTGTGTACAGCTCTATGGAAATAGGGTGGGAACTGTCATGAATTAATTTAAGATGAGGCAAATGTTGTGGGGAAAAAAAGTATAATTAGAAGAATGTGGAGGAGAAAAAAATATACAAATGCAAGGGTGGAGGTAAAGTCATTGGTAAAAGTAGGGATTGTAAGGGTTAAAGTAAAAATGTAGACTAAGGAAAGGAGTTACTACATGGTGTAAATAAATGTGCTCTATGGCAGGATGAGGATGTATTGGTTCCATACCAAACTGGAAATATTCTATTACCATGTTTTAGAGTATGTGTGTTTTGCATAACCACCCATGGAAATAAAAATTCTAAATTAGGGAATATATATATATACTTTACTTTTTAACTGCCAAATTTATGATACTCCTTAATATTTAGCATTGTGTATTATATTTACCAATAAACAAGAAATATGAACTACTCTAAAATTCCTAATTTGTATATTTTATATAATTAACTGATTTATTTATAACCAGGAGGAAAGGGGTCTATTGAATTACTGACTAGCAAAATCATTTTTAATTTAATATAAAATGTCCTGAAATGAACTGCTTTCTTTAAAAAAAGAGAGAGCGAGAGATCCTTGTAAACAATCTAAAATGTTATGTTGAAATTTGACATCAATAAAAGAACATTAAAATGATGCCCTTAGATTCAGTAAACATTTCCAATGCTAACTGAAAACTATTTTTGTGTTTGACATTTACTTTGCCTCTAGAAAAATGAGTGCACATGTATTGCCGTACTTTACTTTGACTGATGAGCACAAAGTACCCTTGATAGTTTTGTTTTGTCTCTGGGCTCTCATAATTAGAGTATACAATATGTATGCATGCCTCCTAATTAGCTCTTCTTGGAAATGTGTGTTTAGCAGTTTACAATATTATTTTCATTTTTGAGCTGTTATTTACGTAGGCTATAGTTTATAAAATCTTTATAAAGCCCGGAATTGCTGAAAAGAGCATTAAAACGTATGCCTTTGGCTACATTAATGTTCTGTTTTATTGTCTCACTTAACCACTCGTTGCCTATAGTAGTCCTTCATTCCACATGTTGGTTTAAGCCTGACCCCCCCCCCCCGACCCTTTGCAGATTAGCATAAACTAACTGTAGAAAATGAAAATATTTGTATATATCTATAGAGACACTCCGGATTTGAATTCTGAGATTTGGGCAGAGTGGATGAAAAGAGGGGAGTGCCCTATTGGGGATGGGCTTTATGGAAAGATACTTCTTCCATCAAGGATTGTCTCTGATTTATGATATAAGCCCTAGTACTCTTAAAGGAACACTAAACCCACACTTTTCTTTCATGATACAGCATGGAATTTTAAGCAATTTTCTCATTTACTCCTATTATCAATTTTTCTTCATTTTCTCTTCTATCTTTATATGAAAAAGCAGGAATCTAAGCTAAGGAGCCAGACCATTTTTGGTTCTGAACCCTGGATAGCGCCTGCTGATTGTTGGCTACATTTACATGTGACACTGCTGCTTACCATGTACTATTCTTTATTCTTCTATCTATAATATCTTTTTTTTTGTGTGATTAATGTTTTGTTTCCTCTTTTTGTGTTTTGAAATTCAATCAAATCTTTGAAACAAAAAGTTTAAAAAGATGTAATGTTCAATGTTGTTATAACAAAGCACTAATTAATGGGTTATAAATAATATAAATAATTGCACTATGTATTTTTTATCATTTTAAAATTTTGTTGCCATTTATTTTTAACTTAATTTGTGCAAGGTCCATTACTTTCTGTCACAGCCCCACAACAGAAAGGCAATGTTTGCCTTTGAACTGGTTGCTAGGAGATACCTGCGCTAGCTCCAGTCAGAAGAGATCAGAAGAGGACTTTGGCTGCAAAAATAATGTGATTACAGAATATAAATTCTGGTTATCCTAATTTTGTGAAGGAATAATCTAGATTTTATTAAAGACACAGAGACAAATATTTTGCTATCTTTCTTTTACTGATCAATGCAGCCTTTAAAAGTTCATAACATATAACATCAATAAATACAGACATTTTAAATAACAGAGAAAAAGTTATTTATTGTTTTTAAATTTAAACAGTATGACCAGTAGAGCAAAGGAGAGACTGGCCAATAAGGATACAAGTGACAATCACCAACTGTCCAATACAAAATATAACGTCCTCTTTCTTGCCGATGCTGGTAAATTGGAGGAAAAAGGAACAAAAATGCCCAAAAAAACAACACTAGAATAAAATCCAGAAAATAAATCTCAAAAACTGGAAAACAACTCTTGATGGTAGAAATTCATCCAAGCGGAGCCAAGAAGAAATTTTCTTTATCCAATTCATAGAGGCTTTGAAAGATGACTGAGGATTGGAAGGAAGAAAACCTTCATTTCGTAAGATGTCTTTGTTGATTTGGAGCTATAAGAAAAAATAAAGTCAAGTAACATCATATGGGAGGGTATAACAATAAGGGAGGGAAAATATTTGTCTCTGTGTCTTTAATAAAATCTAGATTATTCACAAAATTAGGATAATCAGAAATTTCATGATTTAAATAGAGAATGTATTTTTTTTATATCTTTTATTTAGTATCAGCAAACATAACATTAAATTTCATAGTAACATAAAGTTCATGGCATAATATTCTTCTAAAAACACATAATAATATATTAATTTCATATCAATACATCAATCAGATAAATCAAGGAAAAAAAATTTCTGTCCTTATACCGTATATGTGAATTACTATTTATTTCAATCTGACGAGATATAAGTCTGCTGAATTTTCCTTTTAAATAACAAAAGTTAACCAGAGAGATAATATTCCTAGAATGGATTAACTTATCTATTTATTATGTTAGATTATTTTAAGATTATATCAAATTATATCCAGAGCTGGAGAGAAAAAAAAAAAAAAAAAGCTGCTTATTATCCAGATAAGATTAATTCAATTACCATATATCTAGCAACACAATTTCAGTTTTCCCGGAATTGAAAAATTAAGGTGTCTATCTCGCTGGGGGGGAATATCCTAATAAATCTTGACCACTTTCGAAAAAAACTAGTTCTCATGCTCCGAATTTAAGTCCGTTGCTAGTTGTTCAACCATACATTGTTTCCTAAGATAATTCTTGATCTCCGTTATTGATGGTATTATGTTATGCTTCCAGTCCTTAAATAGCAAGTTTGTAGCTGCTAAGATAATCAGATTTATAATTCTCACTTCTTTTAAAGTTGGACTCTTATCCTTCAAAAAGATTATATCTATACCTGTAAATTTAAAAGGAGTTATTTTTAAGACTTTTTCTACCCAGAATTCTATTTTAAGCCAGAATTGTTGTAGTTTAGGGCATAATACATGAATTATATCGGCCGCCGGTAATCTACACTTAGGGCAGCTATTAAAGTTTGTATTATGCCATCTATAACCTTTATCTGGGTAATAATATGTTAAGTGCATGAGTTTCACATGGGACTCCCTCCAAGTCTCAGCTATAGTGGTTTCATGGAGTAAGGCTAGGGATCGTGAGACCTGTCTCTCATGATCAATATTAATTGTGAAGAGATTTGTCCATTTTTGAGCTATTTGCTTGATACATTTTTCACCCTTAAACCCTACCACATATGTGTACCATGGAGAAATAGAGGTGAGTCCGGCTTTAACCAGAACTGTCCAGTTCCCCGGAAATTTATGGATTAGCTGCGCTACATAATGTCTGACTTGTAGGTATGTAAAAAAGTCACGATTATCCAAGCTATACTCTTGTTTTAGATCTTCAAAGGATTTAATATTCCCTGTCTCAAAATTAATCACTTGTCGTGCATAGTATATTCCCTGTCTCTTCCATTTCAACAGAAAAGGTGAAAATGTACCTTCCTTAAATTCTGGATTGCCGATAAGAATTTGATGTTTAGGTATATCTGTATTAATTCCAACTTTTACTCCAATCTTCTTCCACGCCTTAATAATCGTGGAGATTGTTTTAAACTTCTTCACCTGTTTAGGTATAGAATGATAAGAAAAATGCAGCAAAGATAATGGCATTAATGGGAATATTATATTTGCCTCCAGATCATTATCTGTGAAATAATCTGCTTCTGCTATCCAATCAGAGGCTATACGTCCTAGAAAAACAAGATTGTAAGAATGCAGATCAGAAAGTGCCAGTCCAGCATGTTGTTTAGGAAAGGATAATTTTTGAAGTGAGATTCTGTTTTTTTTTTTTTATTGCCATATGAAACTTCTAAGAGTAGAATTCAATTTCTTTATGTCATATATTTTTACCAAAACAGGAAGGTTCTGCAAAATATAAAGAATCTTAGGAAGGATAGTCATTTTGTAAAGAACTATTCGCCCTGAGATAGATAGCGGCAAATGTTGCCAGTTCTTCATATAGCTCATGGCTTGTTTTAATATTGGAGATATATTTAGCGAGTACCATTCTTGAGGGTTGCCTGATATTATAATTCCTAGATACCTAGGAGCCACTGACTAGCTTGTAGGGATGTTTTATACAAGAATCTTTCGTTTTCCTCAACCACAATAGTTCAGACTTTATGTTGTTTATTTTATATCCTTAACATCGACCAAATAAATCTACTATTTTGTTAAATTTGGGAATATTTGAAGATGTATTTGAGATATATAGTAACAGGTCATCTGCATATAGAGAGACCTTCACCTCTTTTTTATGAATTTTTATTCCTTCAATCTGTTGTCTGATTTTCATTGCAAGTGGTTCGATTGCCAGATCAAATAATAAGGGTGAAAGGGGACATCCTTGACGGGTTCCTCTTTCCATAGAGAATGTAATTTTAAACAACTTTCCAATTTACTTTTATCACCAATTTTGCTTTGTTCTCTTGGTATTCTTAGTTGAAAGCTAAAACTAGGAGGTTCATATGCTAATTTCTTAGACCTTGAAGACTGCCTCTAATCTGAATGCATTTTGACCACTAGAGGGCATTAGTTCATGAGTTTCATATAGATAACATTGAGCTCATGCACGTGAGTAATAAAGGAATTATCTTTCTTTTTAAACAACAAAAATTCTGGTGTTGACTGTCCCTTTAAAGCTTATTAAGAAAATAAATTTAAGGAAGCGTGTTGAATGGGTTTGAAATAAAACTGTTTAAAAATAGTCAGACGACCAATCGGCAGCATTCAAAATTTGTTGGAGAGACAGATTTCAAAAATGCTTTAGAAGCCTCTGAAAGTCTTACTGAATGAGCTGAAAAAGACATGTCAATACCAGCTTCTTTCATTACCCATTTAACAGATCTTGCAATAGTGGTAGAAGTAACAGGAGAGAAAGGAGAAACAAAAGAGATTAATAATTGAGAGGAAGTAAAGGGTGAAGTTCTAGAGTCATAGAAATAATGCATAAAAGGGTAGGAAGTTTAGCTGATAATTGTTTTAAAGATAAGTTATTAGAAGGCCATTTTTTAAAAAGAGAAAAAAATGAAATCTACGTCGTCCCAAAATAAATTATATTTAAGAACTGGAGGGCGTTGAAGCCTGATTGCTTTTAATAATTTACAGATTAAAGGATGTTGGCCTATAAGAGAGTTGTTAACCAAAGAGTGGTATGGAGAGATTGCTGAACAAGAAACATTAATAAAACGGTAAGCCAGACCGGAATCGAGAAGAGAGAAAATGAATCACTTGATTGACATTAGCTGAAAAGGGATCCATGTCCCTTTGAAGACACCAGTTAGACCATTAAGACCATGCTACACGGTAGCATTTTCTGGTAGCTGGTGCAATGGAATTTTGAATGAGTAGTTTAGCTCCTTCTGAAAGTTCATTGAGAGAATAGGGTTCTCTGATATTGTCCAGGCCACAAGAGTTAGAGTTTGAGACATAATGAGATTGTGAAAGTTCCCGTCGGGGTCTGTAAGAAGATCTTGAGAATGAGGTAGAAGGAGAGGAGAAAAGTAAGACATCTCCTGAAGAGAAGGATACCAAGGTTGAGTTGGCCAAAGGGGGGTGATTATCCGTAGTGATAGTTGGTCCCTCCGAATAATTGAAATGGTTTTTGCAAACATTGAAAAAGGAGGGAAGGCATAGGCGCCTAGAGGGGGCCAATTCTGAAGGAAGGCATCTGTCGCTTTGGCCTCTGGATCTGGACACCAACTGAAGTTTAATTTAGAGGAAAATAAATCCATAGAAAAAGGACCTCTCTAATTCTGAAGAGAGAGAAAAATATTTCGATTCGACTTCCAATCGCTCGCATCTCTCAGAAAACGAGATCCCCATTCCACTGAAGTGTTGAAAAGGCCTGGAATATATTCCACTTTGATCAATATATTTTTGTCTAAGCAAAGGTAAATAAACTCATTGGTGATGTTTGAAAGATCTCTGAATTTGGTACCTCCCAGGTGATTTAAGTAACAAACTGTAGATACGTTGTCCATATGAAGGAGAATGGATATTGGGGCAGAAATATTCGAAAAACGTTTGACTGCAAAGGAACCTGCCAAAAGTTCCAGACAATTTATATGTAGTTTCTTTTCCCCAAGAGACCATTTTCCTCCGGTGATACAAGGTCTGCAACAGGCACCCCAACCGGAACCGCTCGCATTTGATTCTATCACTAGATCTGTAGAACTCCCGAAGATGGCTCCTCCATTCCAGGCTTCTATGTTTGCTAGCCACCATAGAAGTTCTTCTTTTGCTTCCGACGATAGAGGAATAAAATGATTGCAAGCAAAAGATTTTTAAACGTTGAAGTTCTCGGTAATGTTAGGGAGCAGGAAAAATAGCCTGAATAGAAGATGAGAGTAACCCCACTATTCTGGCTATTGTCCTGATGGAGACTAGTTGTTTTGTTAATAAGCTAGCTATTTCTTTTTTGATGTTCTTCAATTTTTGAATTGGAAGGCTGAGAGTTGAATTCAATGTATTTATATGGAAACTCAAAAAGATAAGGGAATTTGACGGAATTCATAGCGATTTTTCTTTTGCTTTTTAAAAATCCCAAATTTTCTGAGAGAAATGGTTGTGCTTAGTTTTTCTTTTAAAAGAACGGGATTCATGTTCATGATGAGAATGTTGATAAATAATGATCCAAATTCCTCTCATTCTCAACCAAGAAACTGCTAGTTTCAGGAGTTTGGTAAATTTCCAAGGTGCCGGCAGGTAAAGGCAGGTAAAACTCCAAAATTGGTCTTTTCAACTGAAGGTTAGATATTTCCAATGGGATTGATTTATAGGAACAGTGAGGTAAGTGTCTGATAGGTCTAATCTTATTAACCAATTGTTGTCTATTAAACATTCCCTGAGAAGGGGGATACCCTCCATTTTAAAATAATGATAAACAACAAGAGTTCAGAGTTTTTACATATATTACAGGACGAAACTGACTTATTTTTCTTTTTTTTACTAGAAACAAATTGCTTAGAAAAAGATCTGGAGAAAAGGGAACTTGAACTATGGCTTTTTTTGTTTACCAAATTAGTTATTTCTTTTTGAATGAGGTTCCTGTCTTGAATTGAAAAATAAATTGGATTTGAATAAGTAATTTGAACTGGAATAGAGCAAAAGAAAGAGGATGTTATATTTTGTATTGGAAAGTTGGTGATTGTCACTTCTATCCTTATTGGCCAGTTTCTCCTTTGCTCTACTGGTCATACTGTTTAAATTTTAAAAAAATAAATTACTTTTTCTCTGTTATTTAAAATGTCTGTATTTATTGATGTTATATGTTATGAACTTTTAAAGGCTGCATTGATCAGTAAAAGAAAGATAGCAAAATATGAAGTCTCTGTGCTTGTAATAACATTTTATAATAGTAGTTCCATTATTTCACTAAAGGCAGTGGCTACACTGCTCATTTAGCAAGAAACAAGTAAGTTGTTTGAGGTTTTTAAAACTATTAATTTTATTATCATTTATTTGTAGTGCACGAACAGATCCCACAGGGCTATAAACATAGGTTTAATATGCAAAGGTAGCATTTATAAGAGGCAAATGGGTAGACAAGTGAGTTGTTTTGCTGTCTGTCTGTATGTTTGTCAACCTGTCTTTTTTATGTTAACTTTGGTTTAATTTTTTTACTAAAGGAGCGCTGTTTCATAGACTGGTTAAGTAAGTCTAAGAGAATTAGCATTTCAATAATATATTTTCCTATTGTGAATGTTATGTCAGATAAAAAAGCAAGCCTATGAGAATCAGCAATGGAATGCCATCTAAAGAATGATGCCCTTTTGGTTTTCATTCAGGATTTATGCTAGGCTATACTATTATTCACTTTGCAAAGCAACATGCCCACCATTTAGAGTTATGAAACATTTTATTAGATCATTTGTATCTTTATGGGTAAATTACCATGAGGTAACAGAAGTACTGATGTGTAAAGCGGCCCCCTGCTTTTTGTTCCATTTACCAAGTTCCACTCAATGTTTATACATTTGTTAGAAAAGTTTTGCAAACTTTAATTACAATTTAAAGGGACTTTAAAGTCAAAATCACCTGCTAGCTCCCAATAGTACATTGCTGCTCCTGAGCCTCCCAACAAAAGATACAAAAAAACAAGGTAAATGTGATAACTGAAGTAAATTGAAAAGTCTCTTACAATTGCATGTGTCATATGAACCATAAAAGTTTAATTTTGACTTTCAGGTCCCTTTAATATCAGTCTTTTAGCAAACCTGAGTTCCCCGAAGAATGCTTAAAGGGACTTGAAACCCCAAAAAAATGATTTCATGATTCAGATAGAGCATGTCATTTTAAATAGCATTTCCATTTATTACTATTATCAAATTTGTTTAGTTCTCTTTGTATGCTTTTTTCAGAAGTATACCTAGGTATGCTTATAAGCTGCTGATTGATGGCTGCACACAAATGCATCATTTCATTGGCTTTCTGCTAACTCCCAGTAGTGCTTTGCTGCTCCTTCATCAAAGGATACTAACCGATTGAAGCAAATTAGATAATAGAAGTAAATTTGAAAGTTGTTTAAAATTGTATGATCAATCTGAGTCATGAAAGAACATTTTGGGTTTTATATCCCTTTCATAGTGAAAGTAATGAACCCAGAAAGAAAGAAGCCTCTGAAGGGATCTACAACGTTGAACATTGCATCGCTTGACACTACTAAAAGCTCTTTGTTTGACACACGTACAAAGCAGACTGCAGTGGTTTCAGAGTGGTTTCATTTAATTTGTATTGTATGTGAATTTTTTATACAGCAAAGTATCTTTTATTTATACACATGATGCAGAGTGTGCAATTTATAGCTGTCCATGAAAACATAACCAAGCTGGTATGTACTTGAATATTTTTTATTTTGTGCTTCCCCCCTCCCACCATAATTTTTTGAGCCATATCGCCAAGTGATTTCTTAAGTCTTTATTTTCAGGAACCTTCAAAAGGCTTTTGTGTTGTTATTACAAAAATTAAGAAATAATCAAAACTGTCTGATCATGTAGGTTTTCTAATCCACCTATCTCCTAAAACTACTACTGATAGGTGTGTTCATATATTATTAATACACAGCTTTGTCATATAATAATGCTACGGTCATAACTTCCACAGTGTCCCTCAAGTCTATTTTGTATTAATTGATGGAGTCTCTGGTGCAATGGAAGAATTTGTAGTTTCATGTTACTAGGCCACACTTTCAAAAACAGAGCCACTTTTACATGACATAAAAGATGTAATCACAATAATAATGAATAACCTCTGAGGCCTTTAACAGACTGTTGTGATTTATCATACTGCCAGTCTCCTCTGTAAACTAAAAATTACACGGTTTTTGATTCTTGTAAGAACACTGCAGATTTCATAGCTGCGGTTACTTAGGGGCTGAGATGGTTTTCAACTTTGATAGACTGAGAGTAATTCTCACTTCACACTGTAGAGATCGGTCTTGCAGCCCGTGACGAAGTAAAACTGATGTAAATTATGTGCGCATCAGTTTAAAAGACAGGTCTGTGTAGCTCAGTCAGGCAAAGCAAAGTGGAGTCTGTTTATTTGTCTCAGCTGCTATCACAAGAATATAGGCTGCCACAAGAGCGTGGAAGAATGAGATAGTGATGGAGTGCTTTCTGATGACCTGCGTGCTGTGTCTGCACAAATTACAAAAAGTGAAGGTTGTGCAAGTCACATAGAGCTTAAAAGGCTGCTTCAATCTGAACAAAAAGATGCTTTTAGTAATAGAGCTGATGACATAGATTCAGTATTAGGAATGGTTGGATATTTCTACCCTGTCATTCTATTATAACTCTTTCAGTGCAATGGGTTAAAAGTCTAGATTTTCTTTAGTAAAAAAAATAAAATAAAACATCTTACAATTTTCAGAATGTCTATATACATTTTCACCTGAAGTTAAAGTGTTTTACTCCGTGTATGAAGCCCACGCTGTCTAAATTAGTTTTTTTTTTGCGTTTAAAATGAACAAGTCTCATGATTAGGACTCTGCCTGATCGTCCATATCATATCACACCACAAGTGGATTGATGATGTTTTCTACTCTTATGTTAATTATAAAGTAAATGATTATTAAATAATCATAAAATAGGGGGTGCTTAATTCCTTGATGGCAAATAACTGTATATTTGGAAAAATGGGAAATTATTGGAAAATAAATGTATTAAATATAAAGGATGGGAGGGTTCTAGGACTGAACACAAACAAAATAGATATATGATTGTAATATATGCAAAATAACAGTGTTTGCAACAATTGTATACAAACAATCAACAAAGGATAGTATAGCGAACAAAAGATATCTTGTTATTGTCCTTATATGCAAGCGGTCAATCTCAAAATAGGCAGCTCCTCTTGTAACCGATGGTGTGTCAGTATATCTAAAATTGAAAAGCAGAAAGAGAGTGCCTCATGGTGTTGTATTTTCAAACATATGAAACATGGAAAACAAAGGATAAACGGGTACTCACAAGTGTACATGCACCTTTAGCGAAAAATTTGCAAACAGGCAGGCTGACTTTTAATAGCAGTCAGCTCGCTGAATCCTCGGTCTCCATTGGAACAGCAGGGAAGTTTTTTTAGATGTCTACAGTAGACGGTCAGCCTTTGCCAGTGTGTGGTGCATCACCTCCGGTGTTTATTGCGACCTCCGATACCCGTCACAGGCTCAAACTCCAATAGCGCCTTTCAACAAATAGATACATTTGTGTCTCAGATATTTTAATCATTCACGGCAACATACGGAAACACTTTGGTAAAGTTTTTAAAAGCAAAAAGAGACATCCGTGGTATGTAAAAAGTAAAAAGTTTAATAAGCATAGCAACGCGTTTCTCGGCTGTAATGCTATAGCCGTTTCCTCAGGCAAGATACAAAGTGCTAAAAGCAGGCCTCCTAAAAGGCTTTTGAAATTCATACTACGGATGTCATTAGTTCATTGTTCAGCCAATTATACGAAGTGTTGAAAATCAAAACAAATTTCCTGCATTGGCGGAGCAATAAAACATACAATATTGTGGTAAAACAAAATAAAATATTTAAAAAAAAACCATATTATTTTGCATGATACAAACATTGCAAACATCACTAATGATCAATAGTCAATATATAATTGCTAAAACAGATATAAATGGTATCCAACATATATTAATATTAAAAATTATGAAAATATGTAATCTGACAATATAAAACTAAAAAAATTATTATATCAATGCACAAAACATATTTTTTTGGTGGTAACCAAAAAAAATAAATATATATATAATTTGAAATATGTTGATATCTGTCGAGACCAAATATAAAGGAACCGTAAATATACAAAAATAATGGGATTAATTTTGGTGTAAAATATACAATTAAAAAAAATAAAAAATAATATATATATATATATATATATATATATGTATATGTCTCTGGGTGATATAGACTGTGATAGTGTATGTGAGTGTGATTTTATATTGTGATGCCGTAAAAAGTGCCGTGAAAATGGATAAGAATAAAAAAGGGGGGGAAGGGAGGGAGATGCGATAGAAAAAAGCAGGGACAATCGTATAATGGTACATGACAAATGTGCCATAATAGTGTGAAAGTTTGGCAGGATATTCTTGTAATGTAGACTGGAAGGTCTTGAAAAAAACATATCTAATATATGGTGGAATGAAAAGAGATGATGATCAGTGTAGGATGTGTTGAAATAAGGATGTTGACAAAAGAATGTGTAAACAAAGAATGGATTTGTCAAACTTCAAGTAGTGAATTTCGGACTGGTGAATAAAATCGGACTGGTGAATAAAAAGTATGAGATAAGTAGGCTGACCATATTTCCTTGAGACAAAAACGGGACATTGAGATGTCAAAAACGGGACGGGGTTAATATTCTTTATTCATAGGAAAAAAAGTAAGATTTTAACAAAAGTTAACTTTTATGACATGAATATAAACTACGAGCCAACAATTATCTTTCAGTTACAGAAGAACTCATACAAAATGTTATAGGTAGACGTAGAGCTATAACCTCTAAATACCAATGCACAGTGTTTTCACAATGTTCTCATGATCTAAATTGGGAATGCGACATGTGTATATTTCTTAATCACATGCCCTTAACTCAATGTTTCCAAAATTGAAATTATCCTCTATGTTGTCAAGGCAAATTCCCCCATATTAACTGTTTTTAAAGGGTAAAAGTGTAACCTCTGAACAGGCGTTTGGTTTAAAGATCTGGATTAGTAGTTGTAGATTTTTTTTAGCTAAGTTGCCCAAAATCATTGTTACATGGTGGTAGAACTTAGAAAAATGTGCAAATAGTTACTTGATAAGGATAACCATTATTTATAAAGTCTGTACAACCAGCACTGCAACAGCATAATAATAAGCATAATTATTGACAATGAAATTGATTGACATTCACAGGCACTGGTTTTACCTTGGCCGTGCACAATTCTTGCAGAACTTAGACAATTGATCTACTTCATAACTATCCGCTAGATTTAGAGTTCTGCGGCCAAAGGGGTGCGTTAGCTACGCATGCTTTTTTTCTCCTGCACCTTTTAAATACCGCTGGTATTTAGAGTTCACAGAAGGGCTGCGTTAGGCTCCAAAAAGGGAGCGTAGAGCATAATTTACCGCCACTGCAACTCTCAATACCAGCGGTGCTTACAGACGCGGCCAGCTTCAAAAACGTGCTCGTGCACGATTCCCCCATAGGAAACAATGGTGCCGTTTGAGCTGAAAAAAAACCTAACACCTGCAAAAAAGCAGCGTTCAGCTCATAACGCAGCCCCATTGTTTCCTATGGGGAAACACTTCCTAAGTCTGCACCTAACACCCTAACATGTACCCCGAATCTAAACACCCCTAACCTTACACTTATTAACCCCTAATCTGCCGCCCCCGCTATCGCTAACCCCTGCATATTTTTTTTAACCCCTAATTTGCGGCTCCGTACACCGCCGCCACCTACGTTATCCCTATGTACTTCTAATCTGCTGCCCCTATCACCGCCGACCCCTATATTATATTTATTAACCCTTAATCTGCCGCCCCCAACGTCGCCGCCACCTACCTACAATTATTAAGCCCTAATCTGCCGACCGGACCTCACCGCTACTCTATTAAATTTATTAACCCCTAAAGCTAAGTCTAACCCTAACACTAACACGCCCCTAAGTTAAATATAATTTTTATCTAACGAAATAAATTAACTCTTATTAAATAAATTAATCCTAATTAAAGCTAAATACTTACCTGTAAAATAAACCCTAATATAGCTACAATATAAATTATAATTATATTATAGCTATTTTAGGATTAATATTTATTTTACAGGCAACTTTGTATTTATTTTAACCAGGTACAATAGCTATTAAATAGTTAAGAACTATTTAATAGCTACCTAGTTAAACTAATTACTAAATTACCTGTAAAATGAATCCTAACCTAAGTTACAATTAAACCTAACACTACACTATCAATAAAGTAATGAAATAAAATACCTACAATTATCTACAATTAAACCTAACACTACACTATCAATAAATTAATTACATACAAATACCTACAAATAAATACAATTAAGTAAACTAACTAAAGTACAAAAAATAAAAAAAGAACTAAGTTACAAAAAATAAAAAAATAATTTACAAACATTAGAAAAAGATTACAACAATTTTAAGCTAATTACACCTATTCTAAGCCCCCTAATAAAATAACAAAAGCCCCCCAAAATAAAAAATGCCCTACCCTATTCTAAAATACAAATAGAAAAGCTCTTTTACCTTACCGGCCCTTAAAAGCCTTTTGCGGGGCATGCCCCAAAGAATTCAGCTCTTTGCCTGTAAAAAAAATACAATACCCCCCCAACATTACAACCCACCACCCACATACCCCTAATGTAACCCAAACCCCCCTTAAATAAACCTAACACTAAGCCCCTGAAGATCTCCCTACCTTATCTTCACCACGCCGGGTATCACCGATCCGTCCAGAGGAGCCTCCGAAGTCTTCATCCAAGCCCAAGCGGGGGCTGAAGTAGTCCATCATCGGGCTGAAGAGGTCCATCATCGGGCTGAAGAGGTCCATCATCGGGCTGAAGTCTTGATCCAAGCGGGCGCTGAAGAGGTCCATCATCGGGCTGAAGTCTTCTATCAAGCGGCATCTTCAATCTTCTTTCTTCTGGATCCATCTTCATCCCGCCGACGCGGAACATCCATCCTGCCCGACGACTTCCCGACAAATAACGGTTCCTTTAAGGGACGTCATCCAAGATGGAGTCCCTCGAATTCCTATTGGCTGATAGGATTCTATCAGCCAATCAGAATTAAGGTAGGAAAATTCTGATTGGCTGATGGAATCAGCCAATCAGATTCAAGTTCAATCCGATTGGCTGATCCAATCAGCCAATCAGATTGAGCTCACATTCTATTGGCTGTTAATACTATTTATTATAGGGTTATTGAGGCGGGAGTGAGGCGGATTAGGGGTTAATAACTTTATTATAGTTGCGTGAGGTCCGGTCGGCAGATTAGGGGTTAATAATTGTAGGTAGGTGGCGGCAACGTTGGGGGGGCAGATTAGGGGTTAATAAATATAATATAGGGGTCGGCGATGTTAGGGGCAGCAGATTAGGGGTACATAGGGATAACGTAGGTTGCGGCGGTGTGTGGTCGGCAGATTAGGGGTTAAAAATTTTTAATAGAGTGGCGGCGATGTGGGGGGACCTCAGTTTAGGGGTACATAGGTAGTTTATGGGTGTTAGTGTACTTTAGAGCACAGTAGTTAAGAGCTTTATGAACCGGCGTTAGCCCAGAAAGCTCTTAACTCCTGGCTTTTCTCTGCGGCTGGAGTTTTGTCGTTAGATTTCTAATGCTCACTTCAGCCAAGACTCTAAATACAGGCGTTAGGAAGATCCCATTGAAAAGATAGGATACGCAAATGGCGTAGGGGGATCTGCGGTATGGAAAAGTCGTGGCTGCAAAGTGAGCGTTAGACCCTTTCCTGACTGACTCTAAATACCAGCGGGCGGCCAAAACCAGCGTTAGGAGCCTCTAACGCTAGTTTTGACGGCTACCGCCCAACTCTAAATCTAGGCCTAAATTTATTTTACTAACGCAGAACTCTAAATCTAGCGGTATGTTTGTATGTTCACACTGTGACACAAGAAGATGGCAAGAATTATCTCTCTGGTGATGGTCAGCTGCTAATTCGGATGATGGCAGAGGCAGATGATCATCACATCATATGATGACAGATCTAGTCCGACTCCTGTCCTTACTAGGCACTAGCTAGTAGTTCTAGCTTCCCTCTCATGACCAGTCTCTCTCCTCAGCTCAGTCTGACAGCTCACGACTGAGTACTGACCTGCTGTCACTTGCTTTCAATGATCACGCCCCTAATTTTGAGCGTAGGCGGCATAGACGCGGTGCTGTGGATTATGTGGGCACGGCCACCCAAGCCTGCAGTTAAAAAAAACTGCCCTCCCCGCCGGCGAGGAGTTTAAAAATGTTTAGTAAGTGGTGTGTGTGCCAAAAAAAGACATTTGCGCTGGCCGCACGGTCTAATAACCCTCAAAACGGGACAAAATGAATATTATTAAAGACGGGACGGGGGAAGAAACATAAAATAACGGTACTGTCCCTTTCAAAATGGGACGTATGGTCAGCCTAGAGATAAGTGTGTGCTAATAATAGATTGTGTGAGGACTAGAATCTTATGTTAATTACTTAAAGGGACACTGAACCCAATTTTTTTATTTCATGATTCAGATAGAGCATGCAATTTTAAGCGTTCTCTTGCTATCTTTATTTGACAAAGAAGGCATCTAAGCTTTTTTTGTTCAGAACTCTGGAAAGCACTTTTTCATTGGTGGATGAATTTATCCACCAATCAGCAAGAACAACGCAGGTTGTTCACCAAAAATGGGCCGGCATCTAAACTTGCATTTCAAATAAAGATACCAAGAGAATTAAGAAAATTTGATAATAGGAGTAAATTAAAAAGTTGCTTAAAATGTCATGCTCTATCTGAATCACGAAAGAAAAAAATTGGGTTCAGTGTCCCTTTAATACTATATGAAAAATAATACAATGTAGCTGACAAGCTCAAAGCTCTGCATCAAAAACTAAATCATGGAGAGACACCGTCTTAAGCCATTCATTATCTACTGAGTTTAAAGTGAATGTAAATTTTGATGCTAAAGTGCCCGGTTTTTAAAAATTTTATTAAAAACAGGGGCACTTTAATTCATCAAAATTTACATTTCACTTGTGTTGTGGAAAAAAACTTACCTTTTAAACAGCAGCTCCAGCTTCCTCCGGTCATCACAAGCCATTTCTGATGTCAGAAATGATGGATAGGTCATCCTCCAATCACGGCTTCCCCCCGGGGGAATCATTGTCTGATTCAATGTCGTGATTGAAGGAAGCCTGATTCCTCATTTTAGACCCAGGAAGAGGCTTTGCGACGGGTGGAGGAAGCTGGAGCTGCTGTCAAGATTAAAAGGTAAGTTTTTTTTTTTCACAACAGGAGTGAAATGTAAATTTTGATGAATTAAAGTGCCCCTGTTTTTAATCGAATTTTTAAAAATCGGGCACTTTAGCATCAAAATTTACATTCACTTTAAACTCAGTAGATAATGAATGGCTTAAGACGGTGTCACTCCTATAAGAACCTCATTAGGGTAAACTTCCACATGGATGATACAAAACCATTTAGTAGAACATCCTTAAAAAAAATCTCTATTAGATATACTTCTATTACTTTATTCTCAGTAATTTCTTGTATTAAAGGGACAGTCTATTCAAAATTAAACTTTCATTATTCAGATAGGGCAGGCAATTTTAATCAATTTTCCAATTGACTTTTATCATCAGATTTGCTTTTTTTTCCCTCTTTGTATTCTTTGTTGTAAACTAAACCTAGGCTCATATACTAATTTCTAAGACTTTGAATGCCACCTCTTATCCCTGTGCATTTTGACAGTTTTTAACAGCTAGATAGTTCCTGTGGAGTTATTTATGAGTTAGCACTAATTAGCTTAAATGTAAGTCTGTCAAAAGAACTGAGATAAGGTGCAGTCTGCTGAGGCTTAAATACAAGGTATTCACAGAGGTAAAACGTGTATTAATATAACAGTGTGGATTATCTATCTTTTTAACAGTAACAGTGTTTAAGTAGTCTGACTGTCCCTTTAAGGTATGTTTGGGTGTATTATGTGGCTGTAATGCAATTGATGGTTTCTGATGACAGACTAAACCTTGATACACAAGGTCAAGTCTCAGTTTACTGAAGATTGAATAAATGAAACCACATTAGTACTCCAGCACTGATGTGGTAATTTTTTAAAGTTTTATATATTTCTTAAAATACATCCTCATATGAAAAAGACCCTGGAAATGTGAGTTTCCTATGTAACAGTATCTTTTGCTAAATGTAACTGATCCCTATTGACAAAACTGCACGTACCGCTGCATGACCATTACATAATTGTGAGTTTTTAACGAGCATACACAGATTATCATTCCACACTAAACATATTTGTCTGTATACATTTCTTGTGTTTGAGGCAGTAGAACATCAGTTTAAGTGTTTAGCAGCACATTCATTACATGCGACTTAGGCGAGATTACATATGCGGCACAGGCTTCAGCGTAACTGCTGAAACCCGTGCTGCCCATAATTTCGCCTTGCACATTGGGGTATCACATATATGGCGCCAGCAGTTCAGAAAGTGCCATAAATCGGATAAACTAGCGATGTCCAGAAATTAGCGTAAATACAAATTTCTGGAGTCGCCAGTGACTTACCACACGTTAGAAACTGTCAGTGCTTAAAAAAAAAAAAAAAAAAATCTCCTGTAAAAGTCTAACCCACCTCCCAAAAATAAACCAGACACGTAAAAGCCCTATATCCGCCATCAAATCCACATCAGAACTAATAATAAAAGTATTAACCCCTAAACCGACAACCCCCACAACACAATATGCCTAATTAAACTATTAACCCCATAATCCGCCATTCACCCACATCGCAATCTACCTGATAAAAGTATTAACCCCTAAATCCGCCAACCCCAACATAGCAAACTACCTAATAAATGTATTAACCCCTAATCCGCTATTCACCCACATCGCAAATTCCCTATTAAAACTATTAATCCCTAATCTGCCATTAACCCACATCGCTAAAGTACATATTAAAACTATTAACCCCTAATCCGCCATTAACCCACATCGCAACAAACCTTATAGATCTATTAACCCCTAATCTGCCAAACCCACACACGCAATAATCCTAATAAAGATTTTAACCCCTAAACCGCCAAACTCACACAACGCAAATAACTAATTCAATTACTAAGCCCCCTAAATTAACCCCAATTACCTAAATTAAAAAATGCTAAATTACAAACAATTAAAATAAAAAAGCTAACATTACTTAAAAATAAAAAACTAAGATTAAATTAATCTAAGATTAACAGTACATAAAATAATAAACCAAATTATCAAAAATAAAAAAAATTAAACCTAATCCCTATGAAAATAAAAAAGCTCTCCCAAAATAAAAACAACCCATAATCTAATGCTTTACTACCAATAGCCCTTAAAAGGGACTTTTGTATGGCATTTCCTTTAAAAGGGAATTCAGCTATTTTTCAAAGGCCCATTAAAACCCTAATCTAAAAAAAAAGAAGCATCTTTCCAATGCACATTTTGCTGTGAACTGAGCATATCTGTGTATACTTGTGTACCTGCACTAAAACACTATGCATGATCTAAAGAGCTTGAAATGCGTCAGCAATCTTTCATTTTGCATTACCGCTGATACCAACCAAAACATATATTTCCTAGTGCTTCCGATAAATGTTGGAGCTGTGGCATAGATAAAGAGGACATGCTGCATATATGGTAGCAGTGTAATAAACTACAGGACTACTGGAAATGATACTAGATAAAATAAATGGCATCCTCTTGAGTAACTTACAAATATCTCTTCAAGTTTATTTAATTTCATAGGAGAAATCAAATGTAACATTTTAAAAAAAGCTCTATCTCAAGTCCTCCTAAGCAGTGCTAGAAAACTAATAGCCTTAAACTGGAAGACGGACAACATCCTTACCTCACAGAACTAGATGGACACGGTGTAAACATTGTTAATGCTAGAGAGATACAATTATTGAAAAACAGTGTAATTAGATATTTTTCATAATATGTTGGGGGTTTTTTTGGGGAGGGGATATGTACCTTGGACCACAAAAAACATTTATAATGAATGTTGACAAACCCATGATCTCCCCAGTGACTATACTGATTAGAAAATACACACACACCCTTTATAACCAGGAATAGGCAAGGTGTCCCCTTGCAGTGTCCGCCACAACCTTAGTATATCTTTTCTTTCTGATTAAATAATAGGAATAAAAAAAAATGTAGTGTGAATAAAGTTAGTGGCTTGTCAAGAGACTTCTAGCGATATTGGGTGATAAGTTATGAAATAAATAAAGCCTGAGTAGTGAAATAATGGATGTGTATCTGCATCTGTATAATAACACCCAGTTCTATATAAAGACACAGCAGTGACACTGGCACATGCGTATAACCAGACAAGGGCTGGTTATAGGGTCAGTGGTATCTGCATCAGCATAATAACACCCAGTGCTATATAATGACACAGTAGTGACACTGGCACATGCGTATAGCCAGAGGACGGCTGGTTATAGGATCAGTGATATCTGCATCAGTATAACACCTAGCGCTATATAATGACACAGTATTGACACTGGCTCATGGGTATAGCTAGAGGAGGGCTGGTTATAGGACCAGTGGTATCTGCATCAGTATAATAACACCAAGCACTATACAAACACAGTATTGACACTGGCTCATGGGTATAGCTAGAGGAGGGCTGGTTATAGGATCAGTGGTATCTGCATCAGGATAACACCCAGCACTATATAATGACACAGTAGTGACACTGGCACATGCGTATAGCCAGAGGAGGGCTGGTTATAGGATCATTGGTATCTGCATCAGTACAATAACACCCAGCACTATATAATGACACAGTAGTGACACTGGCTCATGGGTATAGCTAGAGGAGGGCTGGTTATAGGATCAGTGGTATCTGCATCAGGATAACACCCAGCACTATATAATGACACAGTAGTGACACTGCCACATGGGTATAGCCAGAAGTGGGCTGGTTATAGGATCAGTGGTATCTGCATCAGTATAACACCCAGCGCTATATAATGACACAGTAGTGACACTGGCACATGGGTATAGCCAGAGGAGGGCTGGTTATAGAATCAGCGGTATCTGCATCAGGATAACACCCAGCACTATATAATGACACAGTAGTGACACTGGCTCATGGATATAGCTAGAGGAGGGCTGGTTATAGTATCAGTAGTATCTGCATCAGGATAACACCCAGCACTATATAATGACACAGTAGTGACACTGGCTCATGGATATAGCTAGAGGAGGACTGGTTATAGGATCAGTGGTATCTACATCAGTGTAATAACACCAAGCACTATAAAATAATGTTTTTAATTTCAAATGTACCTTGGTGTCCTTCACTAAGTTCTGTACTTTGGAAATGTCTGCCACAGTCTATGTCTGTGCCTATCCCTGTTTATAACTAAAAGTTAGGTTTGAAACATTTACCAAAAAACAGGTAACATTTATTCTCTTATTTTACTAATTTGCAAGTACACGGTTCACTTCATCCCGTTTTAATTGTTCTTTTCACTGTTCAGTTTAAAAATTGCATTTTATGATATTTTAGTTTAAAATATTTGGTAATCTTTCTACTACATGTTAAATTTAAAATTTGAATGTTCACACTACTATTATGAATTGTGTGTCATTTTAATATTGAGAAAATGTTTTTTACTTGGGGAACCAATGCTTATAATAACAGAAGGTATCTATTTTGGATTGTTTTGGTTTATTTTTGTAACTTAGATCAGTTTTTACATATAGAGGGTTCCATTTAAGAAGCTACTATATATCATTGCTTCTTAACCTACTATACCAACTGTAAAGTGTCCTTTCTCAATCCCCCAGACTTCTCCGACGAGGAAGATCTACAGCCCCTACTCGTGTACGATTAGCCATGTGCGAGCAGGGGGCGGCGTTAAACATTAGGCAAAGTGGTTGAAGACTAAAAGATCCAAAACTGTTCATCTAATTTTTAAACACAAATTATAAATTGTTCTTCAGTATTTTCATTTTTATGAATTTCTAGGTTGAGCAATGGTGTCCTGAAGCTAAAAAACCCCACTGGTCTAAGTTGAACATGAGTTACTGGAAAAGGGCTTTTTATTTATAAATTCCTTTTTAAAAATTAGGTTCCTTATAAATAAAATGTTTCATTATCCCTTAATACATTGCTCTTAATGGTGCATGAGGTTTTTGAACATTTTCATTTTAATTGAAAAAGAAAATTAGAATACACATAAAAGCAGCTCTGCTTTTCTAAAAACAGGTCAAGTCATTTAAAAAAATATTAATGGGGTATAGGAAGGTGCTTTGTATTTCTCTATTATTTTTTTTTATTTTTTAATTACTATTATTATTATTATTCACTTATTTGTAGAATAACAACAGATTCGGCAGCTCTATAAACCTAGGTATACTATGTAACAGTAACATTTATATAACGCAAATGGTTAGAGGGTCCTGGCAAGAGTTACCAACTGAACGTAATCTACAGGGCAGCTGGGCTTATAGACTTACATGCTAAGGGGATGACTAATGAAGGAGAGGGACTGAGGCAAGAAAAGGTTAACATATGTTGTATCCATCTCTGAACTGTAGTGGTTCTTTAAATCACATTACAAGTAATCATTCATTAACTCCTGTTCTTTGTGACCCTTAATTCACTCATGCACTGCATTGTAACCTAATGGAGGCCTACTACAGATATGTTAAAACTATTTTATACAGTCTTAGACTTAACAAAAAGTGAAAAAATGTTTGTTTATAGACCCTAACATACTTTTTTTTTATATATTCAACACTTATTAACCCTAACCATTTGCCATCCCTTATATATATAAATATAAATGTATGTATAAATACAACTCCAACCTCAGGCCACATCCATCTTACCATGTTTTTTGTTTAGCCCTCAGCACCTCTGAAGAGCAGTTCCACTCTTCTCATTACATAATTTCACCTGAATATTTGTACCAAATGTTGCCAATTTAGCTAGTATATACAGATATATTAAATAAATTAACAACAATTCCTGTGTCATTTTTAATTTAAATAAGACTAAATAAGATTATAATCTAATTTATTTAGCGGTATTACATTTTCAATAAGTGTGACTATATTATGGTCTGGTAACATTAAAGGGACATTAAACACTTTGAGATGGCAATATAAAATGATAAATTGTATATAATAAAACATCTCTGCAATATACTTTCATTATTTATTTTGTCCTCTTTGCCTGTAATTCCATTCTGAAATTGTGAGCTTTTCAGTTCCTGTTATAAATGGAAGTGCAGAACACTGTTAAATCCAGCACAACCATTGGCTGCACACTCTAATGACCTATGTATAACTGTCCCTAATTGGCCACAGCAAAGAAGGTAACACAAGTTACAACATGGCAGCTCCCAGTGTTTTATAGACACTAAAACGTTACTTATTTTGTCACTTTTTAAACAACTAATGAAACTTTAAAAAAATACATCTACATGTTAGTCATGGACTAATCTTTTCTTTGAATGCATCATTCCATCTAGCATTTATTTAGTGTTTAATGTCCCTTTAATGACCAGACTTCCATATAATAAAAGTTTACATGCCCCTGTTGTATATGATCATGCATTTAATGACAAACTGCATATAAGTTGTGTTGGCAGACTGTAGCTGACATGGTTAGACAGTAAAAAAAACAAAAACCCTATTGCATATGGTTTCTACTTAATGCCATCATAACCTATGTGTCTGGTATCTGTGGGCAATATTTTAAGAGTGCCAGCACCTGCTTTATATCAGACTTGCAGCCTGCTGATAGAATCTGACAGTTTGTACTCTGAGTGCTGCAAGCAGTACAGATGTGATCTAGATAAGATAGCACTTCATTAATAGATTTTCATACTAGTCTTCTTCAGGGAAAGTCGGTTTGGTGGTCCATAAAATCAAAGGTGCAATGACTTGTGTTTTTCAATTCAGATTTTGAGCAACTTGTAATGCCACATTAAAAAAAAAAAAAACTTAAAAAGGAAATGGAAAAATGTGTTTTAAAAAAGATATTACACAGCTAACAGACCTGCAAATATAGCTCCAGGTTTTACATTTTATAAACATTGCTTGCAAAAATGGTCTATTATCTGCATGAAAATTGTAAAGGTGCCTTTGAATGTTCTGTCAAACACATAGATTCACATAAGTGTTATTGTTTTGTTTGATGTTTTAAAGTATAGTCTTTAAATAAAATTAAAAAGCATTTAATAATATGCTTGCATTTGCAGATTATTTTATATATATATATATATATATATATATATATATATATATATATATCAGAGCTCAGACTTAAATAATCTAAACTTGCAAAGATATTACAGATAATTTAATGTATGGTTTAAGGACAAATAGTGTACAGAGTATGAACAGAGTTTGCTCTAAACATATTTAGCATGTGTCTGTGATAAGCTGTCTACATCTTTACGTAATGTCCTTATAAAAGACTTACAAGACATTCAAATAACTGAGAAAACAGAGTTGCCCCATTGTTTACATTTTCTAATCGGTATAACTCATTTTTTTTCAGAATTTCAACTTCCTAAGACTATTTTATATTTACTTAGGCCTAGATTTGGAGTTTGGCGGTAGCCGTGAAAACCAGCATTAGAGGCTCCCAACGCTGGTTTTAGGCTACCGCCGGTATTTGGAGTCAGTCAAAAAAGGGTCTAACGCTCACTTTTCAGCCGCGACTTTTCCATACCGCAGATCCCCTTACGTCAATTGCGTATCCTATCTTTTCAGAGTCGTGGCTGAAGTGAGCGTTAGAAATCTAACGACAAAACTCCAGCCGCAGAAAAAAGTCAGTAGTTAAGAGCTTTCGGGGCTAACGCCGGTTCATAAAGCTCTTAACTATTGTGCCCTAAAGTACACTAACACCCATAAACTACCTATGTACCCCTAAACCGAGGCCCCCCCCCACATCGCCGACACTCGATTCAATTTTTTTAACCCCTAATCTGCCGACCGCCACCTACGTTATCCTTATGTACCCCTAATCTGCTGCCCCTAACACCGCCGACCCCTATATTATATTTATTAACCCCTAATCTGCCCCCCACAACGTCGCCGCCAGCTACCTACACTTATTAACCCCTAATCTGCCGTCCGCACGCCGCCGCCAGCTACATTATAGCTATGTACCCCTAATCTGCTGCCCCTAACACCGCTGACCCTTATATTATATTTATTAACCCCTAACCTGCCCCCCTCAACGTCGCCTTCACCTGCCTACACTTATTAACCCCTAATCTGCCGAGCGGACCGCACCGCTACTATAATAAAGTTATTAACCCCTAATCCGCCTCACTCCCGCCTCAATAACCCTATAATAAATAGTATTAACCCCTAATCTGCCCTCCCTAACATCGCCTACACCTAACTGCAAACATTAACCCCTAATCTGCCGACTGGAGCTCACCGCTATTCTAATAAATGTATTAACCCTTAAAGCTAAGTCTAACCCTAACACTAACAGCTATTTTAGGATTAATATTTATTTTTCAGGTAACTTTGTATTTATTTCAACCAGGTACAATAGCTATTAAATAGTTAAGAACTATTTAATAGCTAAAATAGTTAAAAGATCTTCCTACCTTGTCTTCACCTCACCGGGTATCACTCCGATCCGTCCTGGCTCCGATATCTTCATCCAACCCAAGAGGGGGCTAGACATCCATCATCCGACAGCTGAAGAAGTCCAGAAGAGGGTCCAAAGTCTTCATCCTATCCGGGAAGAAGAGTAAATCCGGACCGGCAACCATCTTCTTCCAAGCGGCATCTTCTATCTTCATCCGATGAGGACCGGCTCCATCTTGAAGACCTCTACCGCGGACCCATCTTCTTCCGACGACGACTTCCCGACGAATGACGATTCCTTTAAGGGACGTTATCCAAGATGGCGTTCCTCGAATTCCGATTGGCTGATAGGATTCTATCAGCCAATCGGAATTAAGGTAGGAAAATTCTGATTGGCTGATGGAATCAGCCAATCAGAATCAAGTTCAATCCGATTGGCTGATTCAATCAGCCAATCAGATTGAGCTTGCATTCTATTGGCTGTTCCGATCAGCCAATAGAATGCGAGCTCAATCTGATTGGCTGATTGAATCAGCCAATCTGATTGAACTTGATTCTGATTGGCTGATTCCATCAGCCAATCAGAATTTTCCTACCTTAATTCCGATTGGCTGATAGAATCCTATCAGCCAATCGGAATTCGAGGAACGCCATCTTGGATAACGTCCCTTAAAGGAATCGTCATTCGTCGGGAAGTCGTCGTCGGAAGAAGATGGGTCCGCGGTAGAGGTCTTCAAGATGGAGCCGGTCCTCATCGGATGAAGATAGAAGATGCCGCTTGGAAGAAGATGGTTGCCGGTCCTATCAGCCAATCGGAATTTGAGGGACGCCATCTTGGATGACGTCATTTAAAGGAACCGTCATTCGTCGTCTAGTCGTCGGTTGAAGAGGATGTTCCGCGTCGGCTTGGAAGAAGATGGTTCCGCTCCGCTCCAGAAGAAAGAAGATTGAAGATGCGGCTTGATAGAAGACTTCATCCAGATGATGGACTTCCTACTTCAGCCCGAGGATGGATTTCTTCAGTCGCCGCTTGGATCCAGACTTCAGCCCGAGGATGGACGTCACTCTTCAGCCCCCCGCTTGGGCTTGGATCAACACTTCTGAGGCTTGGATAAAGACTTCCGAGGACGGATCGGTGAACCTGGCAGGGTGAAGATAAGGTAGGAAGATCTTCAGGGGCTTAGTGTTAGGTTTATTTAAGGGGGGTTTGGGTTAGATTAGGGGTATGTGGGTGGTGGGTTGTAATGTTGGGGGGGGAGGTATTGTATGTGTTTTTTTACAGGCAAAAGAGCTGAATTTCTTGGGGCATGCCCCGCAAAGGGCCCTGTTCAGGGCTGGTAAGGTAAAAGAGCTTTGAACTTTTGTAATTTAGAATAGGGTAGGGCATTTTTTTATTTTGGGGGGCTTTGTTATTTTATTAGGGGGCTTAGAGTAGGTGTAATTAGTTTAAAATTGTTGTAATATTTTTCTAATGTTTGTAAATATTTTTTATTTTTTGTAACTTAGTTCTTTTTTATTTTTTGTACTTTAGTTAGTTTATTTAATTGTATTTATTTGTAGATATTGTATTTAATTAATTTATTGATAGTGTAGTGTTAGGTTTAATTGTAGGTAATTGTAGGTATTTTATTTAATTATTTATTGATAGTGTAGTGTTAGGTTTAATTGTAACTTAGGTTAGGATTTATTTTACAGGTAAATTTGTAATTATTTTAACTATTTTAGCTATTAAATAGTTCTTAACTATTTAATAGCTATTGTACCTGGTTAAAATAAATACAAAGTTGCCTGTAAAATAAATATAAATCCTAAAATAGCTATAATATAATTATAATTTATATTGTAGCTATATTAGGATTTATTTTACAGGTAAGTATTTAACTTTAAATAGGAATAATTTATTTAATAAGAGTTAATTAATTTCGTTAGATTTAAATTATATTTAAGTTAGGGGGGTGTTAGTGTTAGACTTAGCTTTAGGGGTTAATACATTTATTAGAATAGCGGTGAGATCCAGTCGGCAGATTAGGGGTTAATGTTTGAAGTTAGGTGTCGGCGATGTTAGGGAGGGCAGATTAGGGGTTAATACTATTTATTATAGGGTTAGTGAGGCGGATTAGGGGTTAATAACTTTATTATAATAGCGGTGCGGTCCGGTCGGCAGATTAGGGGTTAATAAGTGTAGGCAGGTGGAGGCGACGTTGTGGGGGGCAGATTAGGGGTTAATAAATATAATATAGGGGTCGGCGGTGTTAGGGGCAGCAGATTAGGGGTACATAGGGATAATGTAAGTAGCGTCGGTTTACGGAGCGGCAGATTAGGGGTTAATAATAATATGCAGGGGTCAGCGATAAACGGGGGCGACAGATTAGGGGTTAATAAGTGTAAGGTTAACGGTCTTTAGACTCGGGGTACATGTTAGAGTGTTAGGTGCAGACGTAGGAAGTGTTTCCCCATAGCAAACAATGGGGCTGCGTTAGGAGCTGAACGCGGCTTTTTTGCAGGTGTTAGGTTTTTTTTCAGCTCAAACAGCCCCATTGTTTCCTATGGGGGAATCGTGCACGAGCACGTTTTTGAGGCTGGCCGTGTCCGTAAGCAACTCTGGTATCGAGAGTTGCAGTGGCGTTAAATATGCTCTACGCTCCTTTTTTGGAGCCTAACGCAGCCATTCTGTGGACTCTCAATACCAGAGTTATTTTAAAGGTGCGGCCAGAAAAAAGCCAGCGTTAGCTACGTGGGTCGTTACCGACAAAACTCTAAATCTAGCCGTTAGTTTGTTAAAGGGACACTAAACACAGAAAAAAGTGACCTGCAATAGCCATATCAATATATTTTGGATCTTTTTGTAATTAGTATTGCGCTTCTTAGTTTTACCTTTTAGGAGAAATCACCTTCTGAAAATTTATTGAATTCCAAACCCACCACTGGCAATAACTTTGCAATCAAGAGCGATAACCCAGGTTATCAACATGACGGATTTTCGCCGCTATGCGCATGCGCAATTTTAATTTCTCGTCATACGTACCATACGTCACTGAAAGAAAATAAATCTGACTTAGAGATAGGGAGCAGTGAAACCATATAGACTTTATATAGCTAACAAGCTCTATTCAGTGCAATCAGGATAACCTATGTAGCTTGCGTAATTCCCATTCCATTGTATAGGTAAATGTGGAGTCAGTGAACAAATATGCGCATGCGCGGTGGACTAATAGATATGCGCATGCGCATTTTGACAACATCCCAAGTTAATGAGATGCACTAATCATAAATACTTATTGCTACCATTGTTGGATCGTGCACGTCCCATATTTGATGGTTGGCTGATATGACGTCATCGCCGAAAATAAAAATTAATTTTTCTAACCTTCAGAAACTTTGTTGTAGAGAGCAAAAAGGTATGTGATGATATTCAAATGTGCACTATATAATATTGATGGTCAGTTGGTGCAAAAAATAGGAAAATTTTGGAACCCATTAAATTAGCAATAATAAAAATACTGCTATTGAAAGTAAAAGTATATCACAATCGTAATAAACATTTCTCTTGTAAGGTGTATCCAGTCCACGGGTTCATCCATTACTTGTGGGATATTCTCCTTCCCAACAGGAAGCTGTAAGAGGACACCCACAGCAGAGCTGTCTATATAGCTCCTCCCCTAACTGCCACCCCCAGTCATTCTCTTGCAGCTCTCGACAACATAGGAAGTATCAAGAGATATGTGGTGACTTAGTGTAGTGTAGTTGTACTGTTTTACTCTCAGGCAGAATTTAGAAGAAGAATCTGCCTGGAGGTTGATGATCTTAGCGGTTTGTAACTAAGGTCCATTGCTGTTCTCACGCATAACTGAAGAGTATGGGAAAGACTTCAGTTGGGGGAACGGTTTGCAGAGTACCTGCTTTGAGGTATGTTCAGTATATTTATTTCTAGAGAGATGATAAGATCAAGAAAATGCTGACAGAGCCTTGTATAATTGAGGTAAGCCTGATGCAGTGATTTAACAACGACTGGGATCATGCTTACAAAAAAGGGTAATATTCATGTTAATACTCAAATTTCTTAGTGACAAAACGTTTACATGTTATATAGAAAAAACGTTTTTTCTCTGAGAGTGATAAATCGTTTTTTTTGGGGCCTAGTTTCCACATGGCTAGTCAGATACTCCTAGGAGTATTTTCTTAAGGCCCTCTGACATCGAGTGCATGGTGGGAGGGGCCTATTTTCACGCTCTAGATGCGCAGTTCATATTCAGACTGAGACATCCAGCTTCCCTAAAGGAGTCCTCTGGCATCTGAGGACCACTATAGAGGGCTTATTCCTTTCCTAAATCGTATTTGAGGGCAGGTAGGAGCCACAGCAGAGCTGTGGCAAGGTGTTTAACTGTTTATTAATGTTTTTAACGTTTTTCAAATCCGGTTTGGGGCCTAAAGGGTTTATCATCCATTTGCAAGTGGGTGCAATGCTGCTATATCTTATACACACTGTAAAAATTTCGAAGAGTTTACTACTTTTTAACACTGTTTTGCAGTTTATGTGATAGTTTTTTTTCTCTGAAAGGCACAGTACCGTTTTTATTGCTGTTTCACATTTATTAAAGTGTTTTCCAAGGTTGCTGGTCTCATTACTAGTCTGTTAAACATGTACATCTAGCGCGTCCAATGCGTTTACCTTACAAGACATGGCGGCAGTTATGAATCATACCCTCACAGAGGTATTGTCCAAACTGCCAGGGTTACAAGGAAAGCGAGACGGCTCTGGGGCTAGAACAAATACAGAGCTTTCTGACGCTTTAGTAGCTATGTCCGATATACCCTCACAATGCTCCGAAGCCGTGGCAAGGGATTTGCTATCTGAGGGTGAGATTTCAGATTCAGGGAAGACGTTATTCAGTCCGATTCTGAAATGACAGCCTTTAAATTTATACTTGAACACCTCCGCTTATTGCTCAGGGAGGTTTTAGCGACTCTGGATGACTGTGACCCCATTGTAGTTCCAGAGAAATTGTGTAAAATGGACAAATACTTTGCAGTGCCTGTTTACACTGATGTTTTTCCAGTCCCTAAGAGGTTTTCGGAAATTAGTACTAAGGAATGGGATAGACCAGGTGTACCGTTCTCTCCCCCTCCTGCTTTTAAAAAGATGTTTCCCATAGATGCCGCCATACGGGACTCGTGGCAGACGGTCCCTAAGGTGGAGGGAGCAGTCTCTACCATAGCTAAGCGTACAACTATCCCCGTAGAGGACAGTTGTGCTTTCTTAGATCCTATGGATAAAAAATTGGAGGGTCTCCTTAAGAAATATTTTATCCATCAAGGTTTTATTCTCCAGCCTCTTGCATGCATTGCCCCAGTTACTGCTGCAGCGGCTTTTTGATTCGAGTCTCTTGAGGAGGCTCTACAGGTGGAGACCCCGTTAGATGATATTTTAGACAGGATTAAAGCTCTCAAGTTAGCTAATTCCTTTATTTCTGATGCCGTTTTTCATCTAACCAAACTAACGGCTAAGAATTCAGGTTTTGCCATTCTGGCGCGCAAGGCGCTATAGCTTAAAGAGACATGCCACCCACATTTTTTCTTTTATGATTTAGAAAGAGAATGCAATTTTAAACATCTTTCTAATTTACTTATATTATCTAATTTATTTTATTCTCTTGATATTATTTGATGAAAAGCATATCTAGATATGCTCACTAGCTGCTGATTGGTTGCTGCACATAGAAGCCTCATGTGATTGGCTCACCATGTGCATTGCTTTTTCTTCAACTAAGGATATTTAAAAAATGAAGCAAAATAAATAATGGAAGTAAATTGTAATGTTGTTTAATTTTCTATTCTCTATCTGAATCATGAAAGAAAGATTTTGGGTTTAGTGGCCCTTTAAGTCCTGGTCAGCTGACGTTACTTCAAAGTCTAAGCTCTTAACATCCCCTTCAAAGGACAGACCCTATTCGGGCCGGGCCTGAAGGAGATAATTTCTGATATTACTGGAGGAAAAGGTCATGCCCTTCCTCAGGATAGGTCCAATAAATTAAGGACCAAACAGAATAATTTTCGTTCATTTCGAAACTTCAAGAGTGGCGCAGCTTCAACTTCCTCTAATGCAAAACAAGAGGGAAATTTCGCCCAGTCCAAACCAGTCTGGAGACCGAACCAGGCTTGGAACAAGGGGAAGCAGGCCAAAAATCCTGCTGCCGCCTCTAAGACAGCATGAAGGAGTATCCCCCGTTCTGGGACCGGAACTACTAGGGGGCAGACTTTCTCTCTTTACCCAGGCTTGGGCAAGAGACGTCCAGGATCCCTGGGCATTAGAGATTGTTTTCCAGGTATATCTTCTGGACTTCAAAGCTTCATCCCCAAAGGGGAGATTTCATCTCTCACAATTATCTGTAAACGAGATAAAGACAGAGACATTCTTACGTTGTGTTCAAGACCTACTGGTTATGCTAGTGATCCACCCAGTTCCAATGGAGGAACAGGGGCAGGGCTTCTATTCAAATCTGTTTATAGTTCCTAAAAAAGAGGGAACTTTCAGACCAATCTTGGATCTCAAGATCCTAAGCAAATTTCTCAGAGTCCCATCCTTCAAGATGGAGACTATCCTAACTATTCTCCCTATGATCCAGGAGGGTCAATTTATGACTACCGTGGACTTAAAGGATGCTTATCTCCACATTCCGATTCACAGAGATCAGCAGTTCCTCAGGTTCGCCTTCCTAGACAGGCATTACCAGTTTGTGGCTCTTCCCTTTGGGCTAGCCACGGCATCAAGAATCTTTACGAAGGTTCTAGGGTCCCTACTGGCGGTTCTAAGGCCATGAGGCATAGCGGTGGCTCCTTACCTAGACGACATTCTGATACAGGCGTCGACTTTTCAAATCGCCAAGTCCCATACGGACATTGTTCTGGGCTTTCTGAGGTCTCACGGGTGGAAGGTGAACGAAGAAAAGAGTTCTCTCTCCCCTCTCACAAGAGTTTCCTTCCTAGGAACACTGATAGATTCAGTAGAAATTAAAATTTTTCTGACAGAGGTCAGATCATCAAAGCTTCTAACTTTCTGCCGTGCTCTTCATTCCACTTCTCGGCCGTCAGTTGCTCAGTGTATGGAAGTAATCGGCCTAATGGTAGTGGCAATGGACATAGTTCCGTTTGCCCGCCTACATCTCAGACCACTGCAACTTTGCATGCTCAGTCAGTGGAATGTTTACTACACAGATTTGTCCCCTCTGCTATATCTGGATCAAGAGACCAGGGATTCTCTTCTCTGGTGGTTATCTCGGGTCCATCTGTCCAGGGGAATGAGTTTCTGCAGGCCAGAGTGGACTATAGTGACGACAGATGCCAGCCTTCTGGGCTGGGTCGCAGTCTGCAACTCCCTGAAGGCTCAGGGTTCGTGGTCTCGGGAGGAAGCCCTCCTTCCGATAAACATTCTGGAACTGAGAGCGATATTCAATGGTCTTCAGGCTTGGCCTCAACTAGCTGCGGTCAGGTTCATCAGATTTCAGTCGGACAATATCACGACTGTAGCCTATATCAACCATCAGGGGGGAACAAGAAGCCCCCTGGCAATGTTGGAGGTTTCAAAGATAATTCTATGGGCAGAGGTTCACTCTTGCCATCTCTCAGCTATCCATATCCCAGGAGTAGAGAACTGGGAGGCGGATTTTCTAAGTTGGCAGACTTTTCATCCGGTGGAGTGGGAGCTCCATCCGGAGGTATTTGCCCAGCTGATCCAACTATGGGGCAAACCAGAACTGGATCTGATGGCGTCTCGTCAGAACGCCAAGCTTCCTTGTTACGGGTCCAGGTCAAGGGATCCCCAGGCAGCGCTGATAGATGCTCTAGCAGTGCCCTGGTCCTTCAGCCTGGCTTATGTGTTCCCACCATTTCCTCTCCTCCCTCGTCTGATTGCCAAGATCAAGCAGGACAGCTTCTGTGATTTTGATAGCACCTGCGTGGCCACGCAGGACTTGGTATGCAGATCTGGTGGACATGTCATCCTTTCCACCATGGACTCTGCCGCTGAGGCAGGACCTTCTACTCCAAGGCCCATTCAAACATCCAAATCTAATTTCTCTGCGGCTGACTGCTTGGAGATTGAACGCTTGATTTTATCAAAACGTGGTTTCTCCGAGTCGGTCATTGATACCTTGATTCAGGCTCGAAAGCCTGTCACCAGGAAAATCTGCATACAAAGAGAGAAGCGCTCTACCAGGAACGAACCACAGCTCAGTGGCTTGTTCTATGGCGATTTACCACCCGGAAGCAGCCTCTTTTAGACCAGTGTGCTTTTCACAGAAGAAAACTTTCCTGAAGTATATCAGTCTGATCCTGCCAAGTAAGGTCAGTCCAGCCCCGAAATACCAGGCAATTCTCCTCTGAACAAGGAACATGACAACCCCAGACGATCGTTTCGGCCTCCTATGGGCCTCGTCAGTGAGGTGCAGCCACATTCCTCTAAGCACACTGGGCAAGGAGTCCACGTCTGGTTTCCCCCATCACCCATAGGGAGACTTCCCCAGGGTCATAATAATTTGCATACAAAGAGAGAAGCGCTCTACCAGGAACGAACAACAGCTCAGTGGCTTGTTCTATGGCGATTTACCACCCGGAAGCAGCCTCTTTTAGACCAGTGTGCTTTTCACAGAAGAAAACTTTCCTGAAGTATATCAGTCTGATCCCGCCAAGTAAGGTCAGTCCAGCCCCGAAATACCAGGCAATTCTCCTCTGAACAAGGAACATGACAACCCCAGACGATCGTTTCGGCCTCCTATGGGCCTCGTCAGTGAGGTGCAGCCACATTCCTCTAAGCACACTGGGCAAGGAGTCCACGTCTGGTTTCCCCCATCACCCATAGGGAGACTTCCCCAGGGTCATAATAATTTGCATACAAAGAGAGAAGCGCTCTACCAGGAACGAACAACAGCTCAGTGGCTTGTTCTATGGCGATTTACCACCCGGAAGCAGCCTCTTTTAGACCAGTGTGCTTTTCACAGAAGAAAACTTTCCTGAAGTATATCAGTCTGATCCCGCCAAGTAAGGTCAGTCCAGCCCCGAAATACCAGGCAATTCTCCTCTGAACAAGGAACATGACAACCCCAGACGATCGTTTCGGCCTCCTATGGGCCTCGTCAGTGAGGTGCAGCCACATTCCTCTAAGCACACTGGGCAAGGAGTCCACGTCTGGTTTCCCCCATCACCCATAGGGAGACTTCCCCAGGAGTCCAGACGTGGACTCCTTGCCCAATGTGCTTAGAGGGATATGGCTGCACCTCACTGACGAGGCCCAAAGGAGGCCGAAACGATCGTCTGGGGTTGTCATGTTCCTTGTTCAGAGGAGAATTGCCTGGTATTTCGGGGCTGGACTGACCATGTCGGCGGGATCAGACTGATATACTACAGGAAAGTTTTCCTCTGTGAAAAGCACAATTGGGCAGAAAGAAGCTACTACCAGGTGGCAACCGGGCCATAGAACAAGCTATTGATGCTGCTGTTCGTTCCTGGCAGACTGCTTCTCATTCTGTTTTGCATATGTAAATATGACCCTGGGGATAGTCTCCCTATGGGTGATGGGGAAACCAGACGTGGACTCCTTGCCCAATGTGCTTAGAGGGATATGGCTGCACCTCACTGACGAGGCCCAAAGGAGGCCGAAACGATCGTCTGGGGTTGTCATGTTCCTTGTTCAGAGGAGAATTGCCTGGTATTTCGGGGCTGGACTGACTATGTCGGCGGGATCAGACTGATATACTACAGGAAAGTTTTCCTCTGTGAAAAGCACAATTGGGCAGAAACCGGGCCATAGAACAAGCTATTGATGCTGCTGTTCGTTCCTGGCAGACTGCTTCTCATTCTGTTTTGCATATGTAAATATGACCCTGGGGATAGTCTCCCTATGGGTGATGGGGGAAACCAGACGTGGACTCCTTGCCCAATGTGCTTAGAGGGATATGGCTGCACCTCACTGACGAGGCCCAAAGGAGGCCGAAACGATCGTCTGGGGTTGTCATGTTCCTTGTTCAGAGGAGAATTGCCTGGTATTTCGGGGCTGGACTGACCATGTCGGCGGGATCAGACTGATATACTACAGGAAAGTTTTCCTCTGTGAAAAGCACAATTGGGCAGAAAGAAGCTACTACCAGGTGGCAACCGGGCCATAGAACAAGCTATTGATGCTGCTGTTCGTTCCTGGCAGACTGCTTCTCATTCTGTTTTGCACCAGGAAAATCTATCATAAGATATGGTGTAAATATCTTCATTGGTGTGAATCCAAGGGTTACTCATGGAGTAAGGTCAGGATTCCTAGGATATTATCCTTTCTCCAAGAAGGATTGGAGAAGGGAATGTCAGCTAGTTCCTTAAAGGGACAGATTTCTGCTCTGTCTATTCTTCTGCACAAGCGTCTGGCAGATGTTCCAGACGTTCAGGCGTTTTGTCAGGCTTAAGTTAGAATCAAGCCTGTGTTTAAACCTGTTGCTCCGCCATGGAGTTTAAATTTAGTTCTTAAAGTTCTTCAAGGGGTTCCGTTTGAACCTCTGCATTCCATAGATATCAAGCTTTTATCTTGGAAAGTTCTGTTTTTGGTAGCTATCTCTTCGGCTCGAAGAGTTTCAGAGTTATCTGCCTTACAGTGCGATTCCCCTTATCTGATCTTCCATTCAGATAAGGTAGTTTTGCGTACCAAACCTGGGTTTCTTCCTAAGGTGGTATCTAATAAGAATATCAATCAGGAGATTGTTGTTCCATCACTGTGTCCTAATCCTTCTTCAAAGAAGGAACGTCTATTACACAATCTTGACGTGGTTCGTGCTTTAAAGTTTTATTTACAAGCTACTAAAGATTTTCGTCAAACATCTGCATTGTTTGTTGTCTACTCTGGACAGAGGAGAGGCCAAAAGGCTTCGGCATCTTCTCTTTCTTTTTGGCTGAGAAGCATAATCCGTTTAGCTTATGAGACTGCTGGCCAGCAGCCTTCTGAAAGAATTACAGCTCATTCCACTAGAGCGGTAGCTTCCAGATGGGCTTTTAAAAATGAGGCCTCTGTTGAACAGATTTGTAAGGCGGCGACTTGGTCTTCGTGTCATACTTTTTCTAAATTCTACAAATTTGATACTTTTGCTTCCTCGTAGGCTATTTTTTAGGAGAAAGGTCTTGCAGGCAGTGGTGCCTTCCGTTTAAGTTCCTGCCTTGTCCCTCCCTTCATCCGTGTCCTAAAGCTTTGGTATTGGTATCCCACAAGTAATGGATGAACCCGTGGACTGGATACACCTTACAAGAGAAAACAAAATTTATGCTTACCTGATAAATTTCTTTCTCTTGTGGTGTATCCAGTCCACGGCCCGCCCTGTCACTTTTAAGGCAGGTGTTTTTTATTTTTAAACTACAGTCACCACTGCACCCTATAGTTTCTCCTTTTTTCTTGCTTGTCTTCGGTCGAATGACTGGGGGTGGCAGTTAGAGGAGGAGCTATATAGACAGCTCTGCTGTGGGTGTCCTCTTGCAGCTTCCTGTTGGGAAGGAGAATATCCCACAAGTAATGGATGAACCCGTGGACTGGATACACCAGAAGAGAAAGAAATTTATCAGGTAAGCATAAATTTTGTTTTTTAACATAAACTTTGACAGAACTAGTCCAGTCTCCCATATTTTCACTAAATGTGGCACTGTTGTTATCTTTTGCGGCGTTTAGATATTTTTTTCACAAGAGACCCGTGTTTAATCTACAAAAATTTCATTCTCTGGTAAAACGCAACCAATAATGACATGATCTGATCAAGGGTTTAGTCTTCAGGAACAGTTTCTATATTCTGCTATACAAAAAAAATATATGTGAACAACAAAGATATATAAAAAAAAAAATCTGTCACTACAAAGGAATTATAATGTAGAGTAACAGCAGGTTCCAGATAATCCTCTGTTGTTATTTTAATGATACAGGCACATGAAATGGCAAGATCAAAAACAAGCAAGTTTTATATCTTCAAAGAAAATATTGCATCTATCCATTCTGAGGGGGCTGATAGCTGATTAATCTCACATACAATACAGATTTCTGGGTGTCCTTACATAGTCAATGATTCATTTACTAGAGGGTTCAAAGATATTTTGCTACTGTAGATATAGCATATTGTGTCACCTGACAAATTTACTGAGCAGATGTCTTTAAATGAGCAATCAAAATTGTAAATATATATATATTTTTTTATATATACATAGATTATACCTTACTAATAGTCCCAATAATGAACAACATATACAGTGACTCTTTTTTTGCCATTAAAGTAAGTTGTATACTGTAACAGCAGCACTCTTTACCATTCAGTGAGCAACTTTAGCAATGTCAGTCTCAAATGGCCTTTTTCATTTGTAGTAAGCTTAAGATTTCTATTGTGTTCTGTCGTGCTTTAACATTCTTCAGATTAAAAGAATCTCGCTGAGGACTTTTGAAGAGCTGCATGTGGCTCCCAATCCACAGGCTAAATACCTCTGTGCTGGTAGTTTGACTTTATCTGGTTTTTAGAACTCAATTAGTTTTTTTGTCAAATATAAGGCTATTAAAATAAAACTTCTGGGCTTGAAGTTACTTAAATGGAAAGTCCCACCTACATTATACTCTCATAATTTAGTTTATTAAATTAAGATGCACCAAGAATCCATTTATTAATAATTGTTTTATCCTTTATAAGCAGAGGAGCGTGAAACACAGCTAGAGAAATCTGAAAATGACTCAGTTGTGTTGTATTTTCTATATGTATCAGCTAACAGCTTGTGTGTACCATGACCTTGCCACTGTATCACCTAAGGGAATTGGTTATTGTACAGGCCTCTGGGTGTATTAGGTGGCAACATGGGGTTTAATAGTCATGTCTTTGGAGAGGTCACATGACTTTGACATATTGGAAGAGCTGTTCCATTTAAAACCCAGATGGCTGAAGTCACAAGTTGGTAACAAAATGGAAAATATTTATTTTGTTATAAATATAATTTACAGAACAGAACTCGGCACAACCCTGTTTTGTTGGCAACTAAATAATAATAAAAAAAAAACAGAACTCTTTACAACTCCAAAATATATTGCAGTTTAAAAAATGAATAAACTTTTGCTAATTGTATCACAGGTATTTTTACAAGAGCACAACACTCAGAACCCAGCACCATGTTTTATAAGGACACAACACTCAGAAACCAGCACCATGTTTTATAAGGGCACAACACTCAGAACCCAGCACAATGTTTTATAAGGACACAACACTCAGAAACCAGCACCATGTTTTATAAGGGTGCAACACTCGGAACCCAGCACCATGTTTTATAAGGTCACAACACTCAGAAACCAGCACCATGTTTTATAAGGGCACAACACTCAGATACCAGCTCCATGTTTTATAAGGACACAACACTCAGAAACCAGCACCATGTTTTATAAGGGCACAACACTCAGAACCCAGCACCATGTTTTATAAGGGCACAACACTCAGAACCCAGCACCATGTTTTATAAGGGCACAACACTCAGAACCCAGCACCATGTTTTATAAGGGCACAACACTCAGAACCCAGCACCATGTTTTATAAGGGCACAACACTCAGAACCCAGCACCATGTTTTATAAGGGCACAACACTCAGAAACCAGCACCATGTTTTATAAGGGCACACCACTTAGAACCCAGCACCGTGTTTTATAAGGACACAACACTCAGAACCCAGCACCATGTTTTATAAGGACACAACACTCAGAACCCAGCACTATGTTTTATAAGGGCACAACACTCAGAACCCAGCACTATGTTTTATAAGGGTACAACACTCAGAACCCAGCACTATGTTTTATAAGGGTGCAACACTCAGAACCCAGCACCATGTTTTATAAGGGCACAACACTCAGAACCCAGCACCATGTTTTATAAGGGCACAACACTCAGAAACCAGCACCATGTTTTATAAGGGCACAACACTCAGATACCAGCTCCATGTTTTATAAGGACACAACACTCAGAAACCAGCACCATGTTTTATAAGGGCACAACACTCAGAACCCAGCACCATGTTTTATAAGGGCACAACACTCAGAACCCAGCACCATGTTTTATAAGGGCACAACACTCAGAACCCAGCACCATGTTTTATAAGGGCACAACACTCAGAACCCAGCACCATGTTTTATAAGGGCACAACACTCAGAACCCAGCACCATGTTTTATAAGGGCACAACACTCAGAACCCAGCACCATGTTTTATAAGGGCACACCACTTAGAACCCAGCACCATGTTTTATAAGGACACAACACTCAGAACCCAGCACCATGTTTTATAAGGACACAACACTCAGAACCCAGCACTATGTTTTATAAGGGCACAACACTCAGAACCCAGCACTATGTTTTATAAGGGTACAACACTCAGAACCCAGCACTATGTTTTATAAGGGTGCAACACTCAGAACCCAGCACCATGTTTTATAAGGGCACAACACTCAGAACCCAGCACCATGTTTTATAAGGGCACAACACTCAGAACCCAGCACTATGTTTTATAAGGGTGCAACACTCAGAACCCAGCACCATGTTTTATAAGGGCACAACACTCAGAACCCAGCACTATGTTTTATAAGGGCACAACACTCAGAACCCAGCACCATGTTTTATAAGGGCACAACACTCAGAACCCAGCACCATGTTTTATAAGGACACAACACTCAGAACCCAGCACCATGTTTTATAAGGGCACAACACTCAGAACCCAGTACTATGTTTTATAAGGGCACAACACTCAGAACCCAGCACCATGTTTTATAAGGGCACAACATTAAGAACCCAGCACCATGTTTTATAAGGGCACAACACTCAGAACCCATCACCATGTTTTATAAGAGCACACCACTTAGAACCCAGCACCATGTTTTATAAGGGCACACCACTTAGAACCCAGCACCATGTTTTATAAGGGCACACCACTTAGAACCCAGCACCATGTTTTATAAGGGCCCAACACTCAGAACCCAGCACCATATTTTATAAGGGCACAACACTCAGAACCCAGCACCATGTTTTATAAGGGCACAACACTCAGAACCCAGCACCATGTTTTATAAGGGCACACCACTCAGAACCCAGCACCATGTTTTATAAGGGCACAACACTCAAAACCCAGCACCATGGTTTATAAGGGCACAACATTCAGAACCAAGCAACATTTTTTATAAGGGCACAACACTCAGAACCCAGCACCATGTTTTATAAGGGCACACCACTCAGAACCCAGCACCATGTTTTATAAGGGCACACCACTCAGAACCTAGCACCATGGTTTATAAGGGCACAACACTCAGAATCCAGCACCATGTTTTATAAGGGCACACCACTTAGAACCCAGCACCATGTTTTATAAGGGCACAACACTCAGAACCCAGCACCATGTTTTATAAGGGCACACCACTCAGAACCCAGCACCATGTTTTATAAGGGCACAACACTCAGAACCCAGCACCATGGTTTATAAGGGCACAACATTCAGAACCAAGCAACATTTTTTATAAGGGCACAACACTCAGAACCCAGCACCATGTTTTATAAGGGCACACCACTCAGAACCCAGCACCATGTTTTATAAGGGCACACCACTCAGAACCTATCACCATGGTTTATAAGGGCACAACACTCAGAACCCAGCACCATGTTTTATAAGGGCACACCACTTAGAACCCAGCACCATGTTTTATAAGGGCACAACACTCAGAACCCAACACCATGTTTTATAAGGGCACACCACTTAGAACCCAGCACCATGTTTTATAAGGGCACAACACTCAGAACCCAGCACCATGTTTTATAAGGTCACACCACTCAGAACCAAGCACCATGTTTTATAAGGGCGCAACACTCAGAACCCAGCACCATGTTTTATACGGGCACACCACTCAGAACCCAGCACCATGTTTTATAAGTGCACACCACTTAGAACCCAGCACCATGTTTTATAAGGGCACACCACTTAGAACCCAGCACCATGTTTTATTAGGGCACAACACTCAGAACCCAGCACCATGTTTTATAAGGGGCACAACACTCGGAACCCAGCACCATGTTTTATAAGGGCACAACACTCAGAACCCAGCACCATGTTTTATAAGGGCACACCACTCAGAACCCAGCACCATGTTTTATAAGGGCACACCACTTAGAACCCAGCACCATGTTTTATAAGGACACAACACTCAGAAACCAGCACCATGTTTTATAAGGACACAACACTCAGAAACCAGCACCATGTTTTATAAGGACACAACACTCAGAAACCAGCACCATGTTTTATAAGGGCACAACACTCACAAACCAGCACCATGTTTTATAAGGGCACAACACTCAGAAACCAGCACCATGTTTTATAAGGACACAACACTCAGAAACCAGCACCATGTTTTATAAGGGCACAACACTCAGAAACCAGCACCATGTTTTATAAGGGCACAACACTCACAAACCAGCACCATGTTTTATAAGGACACAACACTCCGAAACCAGCACCATGTTTTATAAGGGCACAACACTCAGAACCCAGCACCATGTTTTATATGGGCACAACACTCAGAATCCAGCACTATGTTTTATAAGGGCACAACACTCAGAAACCAGCACCATGTTTTATAAGGACACAACACTCAGAACCCAGCACCATGTTTTATATGGGCACAACACTCAGAACCCAGCACTATGTTTTATAAGGGCACAACACTCAGAACCCAGCACTATGTTTTATAAGGGCACAACACTCAGAAACCAGCAGGTCATTTTACAGTTTAAAATAAGTAAAGGCTTTCTAAAACCTATATGAAGAATTAATTGTGATAGACATGGCCATATTAAAATAATACACAGTTTTAATATTGTCTTTTATTTCATGACTAATTACCAATATGGCTGTTTAGCCAATTGGGTCATTATCAACACTGCTATGTAAGAATGTGTAACATTGTGATGCAGCTATAAGGTATATGTACCTGTGTAGAAAAAAATTTTTTCTGGTAATACGATTGTGCATTTAAATATTGACAACCATGCAGCCTCCGAGCCAACCTATCTCTCTCTGTTGCAAAATTTTTTTTGTGATGGCTCCTTTTTGTTATAACTGAGGATCCTATATTTATGTTTCTGATTGTTGGTGTATACATAGGTCTTTGGCACCTATCTTCCTAAGTGACTGGTAATTTATTTATAGCGAAGTGCACTTTGTTATTTTAATTATTGGTATTTGTAAAATTTGATCAATGTTCTTTCTTTCCTAAGATATGGTGTGTCCACGGCATCATCAATTACTAGTGGGAATATTACTCCTGGCCAGCAGGAGGAGGCAAAGAGCACCACAGCAAAGCTGTTAAATGTCACTTCCTTTACCCATAATCCCCAGTCATTCTCTTTGCCTCTGTTCATGGAGGAGGTGAAGTTTTCATTCCACTAGGGCTGTTTCTTCTTCTTGGGCTTTCAAGAATGAAGCTTCTGTGGAACAGATTTGCAAGGGGGGCAACTTTGTCTTCTTTGCATATTTTTTCAAAATTTCACAAATTTTATGCTTTTGCCTCGACTGAGGCTTCTTTTGGGAGAAAGGTTCTTCAAGCGGTGGTGCCTTCTGTTTAGGTAACCTGTCTTGTCCCTCCCTAATCATATGTGTCCTCTAGCTTTTGATTCCCACTAGTAATTGATGATGCCGTGGACTTACCATATCTTAGGAAAGAAAACATAATTTATGCTTATCTGATAAATGTATTTATTTCCGGATATGGTGAGTCCACGGCCCTGCCCTTCATTTAAAGACAGTTATTTTGTTTCTGACACCTCAGGCACCTCTACACCTTTGTGCTATCTTCTTTTTCCATTTCCCTTCGGCTGAATGACTGGGGTTTATGGGTAAGGGAAGTAACATTTAACAGCTTTGCTGTGGTGCTTTTTGCCTCTTCCTGCTGGCCAGGAATGATATTCCCACTAGTAATTGATGATGCCATAGACTCACCATATACGGAAAAAAATAAATGTTTCAGGTAAGCATAAATTATGTTTTTGATCAAAAAAGTGTTAAAAAGGGAAGACAGCCTCCCTATAGCTGTTTTACATATGTCAAAGGTTACAACTCAAACCATAACTGCATTAAGTTAATATTGCTTTCTTTCAATATAAAACGAAATTCCAAAAAGTTCTCATAGACACAAAGTCAATTTTCAGTACAAGTAGTGGCTTTTTTTTTTTTTTTTTAAAGTAATATTTTATTGAGGTCGAAAGTTTGAAAGTAACAAGATAATGATCGAACATTCAATGAGAAATTGACAATACACAAAATCATGGTACATAACATAATGATATAAACGATACGTGAAAGTATATAGCTTAAAAATAGTAAACAACAGACGGCCTCAACATTTTCAATGATTTTGTAGGGTGTCATATGGCTAAGGAAAAGAAAAATCAAATAACAAAACCAATAGCATGTTTGATATATAGCGATGATTGATTGATACTCTTGATGATCTAAACCAGGGGTGACCAGGAGTGAGAAGGGGAGGGAAGGAGATGAAGGGAAAGGGTGGGACGGGAGAGGAAAAGAGTAGGGGAAAAAAGGGGAGAAGAGGAAAGAAAGGAAGAAAAAAAAAAAAAAGGAAAGGGAGGGGAGGAGGGGGGGGGAGGGAAGCCTCAAATACAATGAGGCTTCTAGAGTGGTAACCTAGGGTCAACTAATAATTAGTTATGTTTGAGACAGACATTGATTATTCTGGACATTTGTAAAGTTGGGTTCTAACCTAGGGATTTCTTGGAGGATTTAATAGGTGTCTCCAGGAGTCCCAAATCTGAAAGTGCAGGGCCACTTTATTCTGTTGAGTGAATATTGGGCAGTAGTGGCTTTTTACTTAACAACGGAAACAAAATTAATACCCAAAAATAAAAGGGTCATAAATTATTTTAGACTATAGTTTCTCAAAAGATGGATTGAATGACAAGGCCTAAATTTATCAAACCACACAAAGAGTATTTTCTTTTTATTTTGAAACAAAATTTGAATCACTAATATGTAATTAAAAAAATCTGTCCCACAGAATAAAATAATTATTCTCAAGCTCAGAAAAAACAGCAGTCTTTATATATTGCCTATATTGAATGTTTTTACAGTTTCAAGCCTTTTTAGACTCCTCTGCCTGTTTTCCAGATTTATCAATAGCATATGAAGCTCTGTACAGCAACTTTAAAGGGACAGTCCACACAAAAAATGTTATTGTTTAAAAAGATAGATAATGTCTTTACTACCCATTCCCCAGCTTTGCAAAACCAGCATTGTTATATTAATATACTTTATAACCTTTAAACCCCTAAATGTCTGTCTATTTCTAAGCCACTACAGACAGCCTCTTATCACAGGATTTTTTATTAGCTTTTTACAACAGGGGAGTGCTAGTTTGTGTGAGCCACATAGATAACATTATGCTCACTCCCGTGGGTTGTTCATAACCCAGCACTAAATAAAAATTAATGTGATCGGGGGCTGTCAAAAGTTGCTTAGGTACAAGGTAATCACAGAGGTAAAAAGTGTATTAATATTACCATGTTTTCTGTTTAAAACTGGGGAATGGGTAATAAAGAGATGCTCTATCTTTTTAATCAATGCATTTTTTTGAGTGGACTGTCCCTTTAACTGAAGTTGCACGTTCCATAGGAAGATAATGGGCTCCATTTATCAAGGGCCGGGCAGACTAGGTTGCTATCATGAACCTCATTCACCTGCATCGTGGCAAATTTTTCTTACATATGAGCATCATTCAGGACTTTAAATCTATCAGTAATTCCATAATGATGCTGGTGGCAAGTAAGATCAGCTATTTTTCTGAATCACTATTTATTTTGTGATTTGGGTGACACAAGGCCTAGCCGTCTTTCAGGATAGGCCAAATGGCAAAATGTATTTTGATATTTTCCTGGGCTCACAGGTATATTGCAACATTTTCCAGACTTTTCCTGGGACTGTGTTAGGGAGGCATGTGGGAGGGGCCACATGTTCTCAGTAGGATGATCTATGGGTGGCGTTGAGTGTGTTGTGTGGGAATTTGCACTGAAGAGATAGCTGTAGGGACAGCAGGACATAGCTCTTAAACCTTAAAGGGACATTATACACTTGTTTTTTTTCTTTGCATAAATGTTTTGTAAATGGATAGTTTTGCTTATTTTTAAAAAAAAAACATTGCTCTGATTTTCAGACTCCTAACCAAGTCCCAAAGTTTCAGGAGAATACCGAAGTATACCTACTCCAGCTTGCTTCCATTTGTGTAAAGGGTCTTTTCATATGCAAAGGAAGGGGGTGTGGGTGTGGGGGTTCTGCTATTTCCCACTTGCAGTGGGTGTTTCAGTAACCTTTTAAACAGAGCTAAACTGGAAGCTTCTAAGTAAGTTTTTAAATGGTTTTATACTGGATTTTTATATCAGTATCGGTGCATATGATTCTTTATAGTAGTGTATATTACATGTAGTTATTTGAAAATTGGTGTATACTGTCCCTTTAACAATCCTGAGATACGCTGGACAAGTTGGGGGCTTTGCACACAAGTATAGATAAACAAATACCAGCACCTAATATTCTTTGTCAGTTCAGCACTGCCCTCTGTCCTTCCAGCAGCTTTTACTTTAGTGACAGAGTAAACAAATGTGCAAATTTGTAACAAAATCCCTTGTGATGTTTCACATTCAAAAAATAAACCTATAAAGCATATAAATTCCAATAGTGTCATGTGCATTAATCCAGCATCCGTGCATATTTGTAAAGGCTGTAGAAATATATGGTGTAGAATGCCTTAATCCCACTGAGTATGGTAGACTATATTGGAAATTATTTGCTCCATTGTTGTGCAGTTTGTATGTTTAAAAGGCTACAAGCCTGCAGTGCTGTGCTATACAAATACATAATAATAATAATACATTTTCACTCCCGTCGTTCTAACTGATAGTCTGAACACCTAGTAAGGCAGGATCATTTATTGTTACATACATTACACTGTATAGTTAAAAAACGATGGCGTATAAATAAAAATAAAATATATGTTATAATAGAACTACTTTTTTCAAGTCACCTGGGCATTTAATGGCTTCCAGTGTCGAGATACAGGAGATTGTGTGTGTGACTGTATACACCTCGGGATTGTCGTGTGATTGTGTAGCTGTCAGCTTTTTCACTTCAGTGCAAATGTTGTTTTAGTGATTTGAGAACTGAAGCTAATTGTGCTTTTATTACGCAGTTAACATGGCTTGAAACGTACAATTTCTCCTTTCATGTACACCTCTGCTTTGCGTAGTTGCCGCGGCGCTGAGTAGTAACCTCTGTGCATGCTGTTAGGGTTAAAAAGTATTAATCAATGTTTATGAGGAAGATCAAATGCTATGCAGGTTCTAGAATTGTTTGACTGCAGTAAAGAACCCATTCCATTCACGTGCTCTGTGCATCATTTTTATGGGTTAAAATATTCTGCAACTAGAAATAAATAAACCAAAGCAAACTATACTTCAATGTGCAAGGAAGCATAACATTTTTGAATATAAATTATGGTTTAGTTGCTCTTCAGGGAAAACAGATCTGTGCTTCAATTTTGGATCATTTTGATGAGAATTGCTGTATTTTCCATGTAAAACAGCTCCTTTCTGCAACAGCTAAGCTTCTCTCACATTGTGAGATGGTATCGCAAACCATAGACCTTGAGGCAACCAGAGCAGATCTTTAACAAGTTAGCTTATAGGCTGTTGAATTGAATTTTAATAGGTTCATTTTGAAATGTACTCAACCTGAAATTTCATTTTACTAGAAACATGCAGAATTCCAATAAAACTGGGAGTGAGTAGATTTATTGTGATAAATGTTTATGGGGCTTGTTTCTAAAAAGGCTGTGAATAGGAAGATGCATGCTCAATTTATTAAGCTGCCCCATAATTGGGTTCAGCGCTGAGGTGTTATACACAGAAGGTACTGAACAGAACTGGAATCCCAGTTCCCATGCCAACCACAGAATTATGCATGATAACCATGCTGATTGTTGGGAGGGAATGGAAAAAGATGTTGCCTTTAACTGCTGCACTCTTCTTAGAACTGATGATTTAATGTAAGTCAGGAAAGGAACAAAGACATAGCAAATGTTCCTATACTTTTAAATGTTGTATTCCAAATTGCCTAAGTAGTGTGCAGGTGAAGGAGCATTGTCAAAATGCTTTGATCAAAGCTATTACTCCAATGTTGTAGTGTAGGTAAAAGAAAATGAGTATATTACATTTCAAGTAATATTTTCTTCAAAAATCCTATTCTCTGTTTCTGTCTCTCTCTTTTCAAAATCCAAAGAGCCCTGTGTTGCTAAATACTTGTATATGATTACTTCCTTCTTATTAGTCGCTACAATCTCTAACCAGATCTTTAACCAAAACACGTAGCTTCCTAATGTCCGTTTTATACTTTTTTCATATATAGAAATATCGCTTCCTTACTTATATGTGCTGCTTCCATTTAAACGATTTTTAGTCCTAGTACATTTTTCAAGCGACAGAAACATCCGATTGGATTCCTCATAAATGTCTAGATTACAAGTGGGGTGCAAAATGAAAAGTATTTTTTTAGCGATCGAGTGATAGACTAGGGCACTGGTCCTCAGCCACCCTAACAGGACAGATTTTCCGGATTACCTTGGGTGAGAGCAGGTTAATAACCATGGTTACTAATCAGCTGATTTTTTCAAATAACCTCAAAATCTGGCCTGTTAGGGAGGCCTGAGGCGTGCTAACAACTGCACGTTGGATAATGTGTGGTCTCTAAATGGCTTAAAGGGACAGTCAACACTGGAATTTTTGTTGTTTAAAAAGAAAGATAATCCCTTTATTATCCATTCTGCAGTTTTGCATAACCAGCACTGTTATATTAATACACGTTTTACCTCTGTAATTACCTTATATCTAAGCTTCTGCTGACTGCCCCCTTATTTCAGTTCTTTTGACAGACTTGCATTTTAGCCAATCAGTGCTCACTCCTAGGTCACTTCTCGTGCATGAGCTCAATGTTATCTATATGAAACGCATGAAATAATGCCCTCTAGTGGTCAAAATGTATTCAGATTAGGCAGTCTTCAAGGTCTAAGAAATTAGCATATGAACCTCCTTGTTTTAGCATTCAACTAAGAATACCAAGAGAACAAAGCAAAATTGGTGATAAAAGTAAATTTGGAAGTTGTTTAAAATTGCATGACCTATTTAAATCATGAAAGTTTTTTTTGGACTTTAATGTCCCTTTAAAATTCTATGGGTGCTTGCAGACAAATTCAAGTTGGATATCATGTGAGTGCTACACTGAATGTGCACAAGTAGTGGAGTTCTTAATGCAGTCCTGAAGTAAACTATTTTAATGGAAGTTCTGTACAAAACACTTCACACATACATACACACATACTGTATATGCACACACATATATCCTTGCTCCCTTCCAAGCCTCATCCATTGTCATATTCCATATCCCTGTAATTCTGCCACAAAACCCTTTTTTATTAATAAACCTTTACCTCATAAGCAGGACTCAAGTCCTACTAAAAAAAGTGTGGGAACTCACCAAGAGTTCCACCCCCAAAACAATTAATATTGTTTTATACACACACACACTGTATTTATATGTATATAATCTATAGGGTTGAATGGTTGCCTTTGGGCCTGAGACTAGTCACCCACTTAAGGTGCAATAGTCCTCTTTCTGCTGAGGGGAGCTAAATAACCAAAGAGCAAGTGTTACTGCCCATTACTAGATGATCTCACTATCCCTCTAACCAGACTGTGCTCCAGCTCTTCCATCAGAAGCAGCAATGAAGTGTTTCTGTTCTCTTTCCAGGGGGAACTTAGTTCCACCTGCAAAAATAGTGCAGGAACTCCATTCCCATGCGTTCCCGCTTGACTTGACCCCTGCTCATAAGTATTAAAGGGACATAAAACCCCCAATTTTTCTTTCATGATTCAGATAGAGCATACATTGTTAAACAACTTACAATTCACCTCAATTATGAAATTTGCTTAATTCTCTTGGTATCCTTTTTGAAGGAGCATCACAAGAAGGCATGTGTGCAGCCACAAAATAGCAGCTAGCACTTAGGCCTACCTAAATATGTTTTTCAACAAAGAATACAAAGAGAACCAAGCAAATTAGATATTAGAAGTTTATTGGAAAGTTGTTTAAAATGGAATGCTCTGTCTCAATCACAAAATAATTTGTTTGTGTAAACTCTCCCTTTAAGTCTAAATATAACTTAAATCCTTTATTCCCATAGCATTTTAATGTGTTTTGTTATGCAGATTAGCAAGAATTAATTGTTTACTTCAGGTCTCACAAACCGCTAAATTTTACAGCGGGATTTTAGATTGCGCACAAGTGCAATTCTTAACTTTCTGATTGTAATACAAGTGCAAAGTGCGTGCTTATAGTACTTTCTCTTGTAAGGTGTATCCAGTCCATGGATCATCCATTACTTGTGGGATATTCTCATTCCCAACAAGAAGTTGCAAGAGGACACCCACAGCAGAGCTGTAATATAGCTCCTCCCCTAACTGTCATACCCAGTCATTCTCTTGCAACTCTCAACAAGCTAGGATGTTGTAGGAGAGAGTGGTTAAATATAGTTAGTTTATTTTCTTCAATCAAAAGTTTGTTATTTTTAAATAGTACCGGAGTTGTGCTATTTTATCTCAGGCAGTAAATAGAAGAAGAATCTGCTTGAGGTTTCTATGATCTTAGCAGGTTGTAACTAAGATCCATTGCTATTCTCACATATGTCTGAGGGGATTACACAGATGAGGTAACTTCAGCGAGAGAATGGCGTGCAGTTTATTCTGCTATCAGGTATGTGCAGTTATAATTTTTTCTAGAGATGGAAAACACTAGAAAATGCTGCTGATACCGGATTAATGTAAGTTAAGCCTGAATACAGTGATTTAATAACGACTGGTATCATGCTTACTCCCAGGGGTAATACCCTTATGATATTGCAATATAAAACGTTTGCTGGCATGTTTAATCGTTTTTATATATGCATTGGTGATAAAACTTTATTGGGGCCTAGTTTTTTCCACATGGCTGGCTTAAATTTTGACTAGAAACAGTTTTACCGAGGCTTTCCACTGTTATAGTATAAAAGTTACAGTTGGTGCAGTTAAAATTACAAACTGTGACATCCAGCTTCCCTCAGGAGTCCCCTGTATGCTATAGGACATCTCTAAAGGGCTCAAAGGCTTTCCAAAGTCGTTTATTGGGGAAGGTAGGACCACAGCTTGCTGTGGCAGTTGGTTGTGACTGTTAAAAAAAAAAAAAAAAGTCTATTTCGTTTTTTTGATCCGTTTTTTGAACTAAGGGTTAATCATCCATTTGCAAGTGGATGCAATGCTCTGCTAGCCTATTACATACACTGTAAAAATTTCGTTTGATTTACTGCATTTTTTCACTGTTTTTCAAATTCTGACAAAATTTGTTTCTCTTAAAGGCACAGTACCGTTTTTTATATTTGCTTGTTAACTTGATTTAAAGTGTTTTCCAAGCTTGCTAGTCTCATTGCTAGTCTGTATAAACATGTCTGACATAGAAGAAACTCCTTGTTCATTATGTTTAAAAGCCATGGTGGGACCCCCTCTTAGAATGTGTACCAAATGTACTGATTTCATTTTATGCAATAAAGATCATATTCTGTTTTTAAAAAAATTATCACCAGAGGAATCTGACGAGGGGAAAGTTATGCCGACTAACTCTCCCCACGTGTCAGACCCTTTGACTCCCGCCCAAGGGACTCACGCTCAAATGGCGCCAAGTACATCTAGGGCACCCATAGCGTTTACTTTACAAGACATGGCGGCAGTCATGGATAATACACTGTCAGCGGTATTAGCCAGACTACCTGAACATAGAGGTTAGCGAGATAGCTCTGGGGTGAGACAAAATGCAGAGCATACTGACGCTTTAAGAACCATGTCTGATACTGCCTCACAATATGCAGAAGCTGAGGAAGGAGAGCTTCAGTCAGTGGGTGATGTTAATGACTCAGGAAAGATACCTGATTCTAATATTTCTACATTTAAATTTAAGCTTGAACACCTCCGCGTGTTACTTAGGGAGGTTTTAGCTGCTCTGAATGACTGTGATACCATTGCAGTGCCAGAGAAATTTTGTAGACTGGATAAATGCTTTGCAGTGCCGGTGTGTACTGATGTTTTTCCAATACCTAAAAGGTTTACAGAAATTATTAATAAGGAATGGGATAGACCAGGTGTGCCGTTCTCTTCCCCTCCTATTTTTAGAAAAATGTTTTCCAATAGACGCCACCACACAGGACTTATGGCAGACAGTCCCTAAGGTGGAGGGAGCAGTTTCTACTCTAGCAAAGCGTACTACTATCCCTGTCGAGGACAGTTGTGCTTTTTTAGAGCCAATGGATAAAAAATTAATTAGAAGGTTACCTTAAGAAAATATTTATTCAACAAGGTTTTATCCTACAGCCCATTGCATGCATTGCCCCTGTCACTGCTGCTGCGGCGTACTGGTTTGAGTCTCTGGAAGAGGCTTTACAGGTAGAGTCTCCATTGGATGACATACTTGGCAAACTTAGAGCACTTAAGCTAGCCAATTATTTTATTTCTGATGCCATTGTTCATTTGAATAAACTAACGGCTAAGAATTCTGGTTTTGCTATACAGGCGCGCAGAGCTCTATGGCTTAAATCATGGTCAGCTGACGTGACTTTAAAATCTAAGCTACTTAACATTCCCTTCAAGGGGCAGACCCTATTCGGGCCTCGTTTGAAGGAGATTATTGCTGATATCACGGGAGGAAAAGGTTGTGCCCTTCCTCAGGACAGGTCCAAATCTAGGGCCAAACAGTCTAATTTTCGTGCCTTTCGAAACTTCAAGGCAGGTGCGGCATCAACTTCCTCTAATAATAAACAAGAGGGAACTTTTGCTCAATCCAAGACGGTCTGGAGACCAAACCAGACCTGGAAAAAAGGTAAGCAGATCAAAAAGCCTGCTGCTGCCTCTAAGACAGCATGAAGGAACGACCCCCTATCCGGTAACGGATCTAGTAGGGGGCAGACTTTCACTCTTCGCCCAGGCGTGGGCAAGAGATGTTCAGGATCCCTGGGCGTTGGAAATTATATCCCAGGGATATCTTCTGGACTTCAAAGCTTCCCCACCAAAAGGGAGATTTCACCTTTCACAATTATCTGCAAACCAGATAAAGAATGAGGCATTCTTACACTGTGAACGAGACCTCCTAGTTATGGGAGTGATCCATCCAGTTCCAAAGGAGGAACAGGGTTTTTACTCAAATCTGTTTGTGGTTCCCAAAAAAGAGGGAACCTTCAGACCGATTTTGGATCTAAAGATCTTAAACAAATTCCTCAAGTTCCGTCGTTCAAGATGGAAACTATTCGTACTATCCTACCACTGATCCAGGAGGGTCAATATATGACTACAGTGGATCTAAAGGATGCTTATCTTCACATTCCGATACACAAAGATCATCATCGGTTTCTCAGGTTTGCCTTTCAAGACAGGCATTACCAGTTGAAGCTCTTCCCTTTAGATTAGCTACAGCCCCAAGAATCTTTACAAAGGTTCTAGGGTCACTTTTGGCGGTCCTAAGGCCGCAGGGCATAGCAGTAGCCCCTTATTTAGACGACATCCTGATACAGGCGTCAAACTTCCAAATTGCCAAGTCTCATACGGACGTAGTACTGGCATTTCTGAGGTCGCATGGGTGGAAAGTGAACGAAGAAAAGTGTTCTCTATCCCCACTCACAAGAGTTTCCTTTCTAGGGACTCTGATAGATTCTGTAGAAATGAAAATTTACCTTGACACGGAGTCCAGGTTATCAAAGCTTCTAAATTCCTGTCGGGTTCTTCATTCCATTCCGCGCCCTTTGGTGGCTCAGTGTATGGAAGTAATCGGCTTAATGGTAGCGGCAATGGACATAGTGCCGTTTGCACGCTTACATCTCAGACCGCTGCAACTATGCAGGCTCAGTCAGTGGAGCGGGGATTACACAGATTTGGCCCCTCAACTGAATCTGGACCAAGAGACCAGGGATCCTCTTCCCTGGTGGCTATCTCGGGTCCATCTGTCCAAAGGTATGACCTTCGCAGGCCAGATTGGACTATTGTAACAACAAATGCCAGCCTTCTAGGTTGGGGTGCAGTTTGGAACTCCCTGAAGGCTCAGGGATCGTGGACTCAGGAGGAGTCTCTCCTTCCAATAAATATTCTGGAACTAAGAGCGATATTCAAGGCTCTTCAAGTTTGGCCTCAGTTAGCAACTCTGAGGTACATCAGATTTCAGTCGGTCAACATCACGACTGTAGCTTACATCAACCATCGAGGGGGAACAAGAAGTTCCCTAGAGATGTTAGAAGTTTCAAAAATAATTCACTGTGCAGAGATTCACTCTTGCCACCTATCAGCTATCCATATCCCAGGTGTAGAGCACTGGGAGGCGGATTTTCTAAGTCGTCAGACTTTTCATCCGGGAGAGTGGGAACTCCATCCGGAGGTATTTGCACAACTGATTCTCCGTTGGGGCAAACCAGAACTGGATCTCATGGCGTCTCAGCAGAACGCCAAGCTTCCGTGTTACGGATCCAGGTCCAGGGATCCCAAGGCGACACTGATAGATACTCTAGCAGCGCCCTGGTCTTTCAACCTGGCTTATGTGTTTCCACCGTTTCCTCTGCTCCCTCGACTGATTGCCAAGATCAAGCAGGAGAGAGCATCGGTGATTCTGATAGCACCTGCGTGGCCATGCAGGACCTGGTATGCAGATCTAGTGGACATGTCATCCTTTCCACCATGGTCTCTGCCTCTGAGACAGGACCTTCTACTTCAGGGTCCTTTCAACCATCCAAATCTAATTTCTCTGAGGCTGACTGCCTGGAGATTGAATGCTTGATTTTATCAAAGCGTGGCTTCTCCGAGTCAGTTATTGATACCTTAATACAGGCACGAAAGCCTGTTACCAGGAAAATTTACCATAAGGTATGGCGTAGATATCTTTATTGGTGTGAATCCAAGGGTTACTCATGGAGTAAGGTCAGGATTCCTAGGATTTTATATTTTCTCCAAGAAGGTTTGGAAAAAGGATTGTCAGCTAGTTTCTTAAAGGGACAGATTTTTGCTCTGTCTATTCTTTTGTACTAGCGTCTGGCAGATGTTCCAGACGTTCAGGCATTTTGTCAGGCTTTAGTTTGAATCAAGCCTGTGTTTAAACCTGTTGCTCCACCATGGAGCTTAAACTTGGTTCTTAAGGTTCTTCAAGGAGTTCCGTTTGAACCTCTTCATTCCATAGATATCAAACTTTTATCTTGGAAAGTTCTTTTTTTTTTTTTTTTTTCTTTTGGTAGCTATTTCCTCAGCTCGTAGAGTCTCTGAGCTATCTGCCTTACAATGTGATTCTCCTTATCTGATTTTTCATACGGATAAGGTAGTCCTGCGTACCAAACCTGGGTTCTTACCTAAGGTGGTATCTAACAAGAATATCAATCAAGAGATTGTGGTTCCATCCTTGTGTTACACAATCTGGACGTGGTCTGTGCTTTAAAGTTTTACTTACAAGCTACTAAAGATTTTCGTCAAACATCTGCTTTGTTTGTTGTCTACTCTGGACAGAGGAGAGGTCAACAGGCTTTGGCAACCTCTTTTTTCTTTTTGGCTAAGAAGCTTAATCCGCTTAGCCTATGAGACTGCTGGACAGCAGCCTCCTGAAAGGATTACAGCTCATTCCACTAGAGCTGTGGCTTCCACTTGGGCCTTTAAAGATGAGGCTTCTGTTGAACAGATTTGCAAGGCGGCGATTTGGTCTTCGCTTCATACTTTTTCAAAATTTTACAAATTTGATACTTTTGCTTCTTCGGAGGCTATATTTGGGAGAAAGGTTTTACAGGCAGTGGTTCCTTCCATTTAAGTTCCTGCCTTGTCCCTCCCTGCATCCGTGTACTTTAGCTTTGGTATTGGTATCCCACAAGTAATGGATGATCCGTGGACTGGATAAACCTTACAAGAGAAAACGCAATTTATGCTTACCTGATAAATTTATTTCTCTTGTGGTGTATCCAGTCCACGGCCCGCCCTGTCATTTTAAGGCAGGTAATTTTTAAATTTAAACTACAGTAACCACTACACCCTATGGTTCCTCCTTTCTCGGCTTGTTTTCGGTCGAATGACTGGCTATGACAGTTAGGGGAGGGGCTATATTACAGCTCTGCTGTGGGTGTCCTCTTGCAACTTCCTGTTGGGAATGAGAATATCCCACAAGTAATGGATGATCCGTGGACTGGATACACCACAAGATAAATAAATTTATCAGGTAAGCATAAATTGTGTTTTCTATGCTATCTATTAAAATAATAGGGTGCGCTAAAAATTGTTTTAGCCACATTATGATGCCTTGGTTAAATGATGACCAGGCCTTGAGATTGCTGCACAATGCCAATGGTGGATCCCTTGTTTGCATCTGCGAGATTACGGAGACAATTTCCATTCTATTCAGCAACTGCCTTTTGTAAATGTGTTTCCAAAGTGTTGTGGCTGTAGTAATAGTTTTTCCATGTTGCTAGAGGTTCTACCTACTGTGTGATATCATGTATTTGGCCATTTAAAGTGATTGTAAAGTTGAATTAAACAGGGGCACTTTAAGTCATTAAACTTTACAAATAAGCTTTTTTTTAAAAAAATACTTTCTGCCGATCCTCCACCCGCATCTCCTTCAGTTTTTAGCAGATCGATGAAGATCTGGCTTCCTCCAATTGTTGTGTGCCTCACAAGCTGAACGCCAAAGGGGACACACAACAATTGGAGGAAGCAGGATTCGTAATTGAACTGCTTAATACTGAAGGAGATACGGGTGGAGGATCGGCGGTAAGTAATTTAAAAAAGAAGCACAATTGTAAAGTTTAATGACTTAAAGTGCCCATGTTTTTAAGAGTATTTTTAAATACTGGGCTTTAAGTCATTGAACTTTACAATCACTTTAACACAACTGTGTTAGTTAATGGCAGGAAAACACACTCGAGATTGGCTAAACATCAGAGGCGATAAAAATACACCTAAAGCTTTTCAAGAGGTGTATCTCTGGAGCACAATGCACAATTCATTTTAATTACCTGTGATTTTTATTAATTTGTTCTGTATGTAGATCTTTTGTAATTCAGTGTCCTGTTGATTTTATATAGCATGCATATTTAAAAATAAGTTTGATTTCCCTTTCATTTTCTTCTCTCTCCCTTTTTGTTTTTAAAGTAAATGAGGAGAACTTAATGAATTTTCCATCAAGAAAGTACAAAAAAAATTCCTCATACTTCTAAGACTTGTGTTGTTGTTTTTTTTTTCAAGCTCAGATTATGGGAACTATGAGAAACAAAAGAATCTTATTGAAATGCTCCCAACTAATCACAGTGTGTCAGCTGCAGTTATTTTCCCTCGGCATCTAATTTCCAGAAAAGTTAGGCGAGAGGATGCTTGACCTCATAATTAGAATGAATAATCTCCTCTAGGGAGTGTTTGAGAGTGTAAATCCAGAGAGATATTATAGGCAGCTTTGCAACATAGAAAACATATTGTCCATGACTTACTGGGCCCTCCGAGCATTACCAACTATAACATCTGGCAGGTTAGAGAAATGTATTGTTATTTATGGGTATATGCAGTGAGCAATGCTAAGCAAAGAGCCACCATACTCAAACCCTCTGTGACAGTGGTTATGGATTTTCAGCAACTTGTAGTCGTGATAGATTAAGTTATGCTCTAGTTAGTAACATACATTTAACTTTAAATAAACTCAACTCTGAGCCACATAGTCAATTAATTGTTTTCATTTAGACCATATTAGTTTAGTGCCGGACTAGAGAATGCCACCCAAGCACACTATATGTTATATACTCTGTTAGCAAATCGATCCCAAGCAGTGCTGACTAGACTGACTAGCTTCATGCAGCAGAATATGAGATGTGCTCTGAGGGGATCTTGTATTCTTTTATTGGGTTGTGGACAAGACTTTTTACTTTTAACTGTTACAATAAAAAAGTATCAAAGTTAAATGTGTTGTTAAAGGGACATTACTCCAATTGCTAGGAACAACTGCCATAGCTACTACTCATGAAGGGACAGAGCTTCACCATCTGGCAACTTTAAGTGGTTAAAATAATAGATCAGCTTTGAAGAGAGCTGCAGGAACAGGAGGAAAACCAGTAGCTTAGTGAGTAGTAACTAGCTACTGTAGTTGTGCCCAGCAGTTTTATGTCCCTTTAAGTGTTGGAAATCAGTATGTTGGAGTGTTAGAATGTTACCAATTGAAATATTGCAGTTTTAGGGTACAGGATTAACTTCTTTGTAGCTAGATTGTGTGGAACACATTTCAGTACTCATTTTCAGGGTTGGCTATAAGGATCCTTGGAAGCAATGTTTCCGGTGTACTGGGGAATGGATTCAACTGCCCCATGGTTCTGAAAGGGAAACCAGGATACTAATAGACGAGGTGGGGGGGGGGCAGTGAGATTGATTTCCCAGTTAAAGGGACAGTAAACACCTTGTAATTTCAATAGATTTTTAATAGATTAACATATGAACAGAGTTTGAATGTTCTTAGAACAGATTAACACCTTAAACACATACATGAGTAGAGAGAGTCTACTCAATAGAAGAATACACTGATAGCACACTGGGCTTGAGTTACATGCAGCAAAGTGAGCTGATAATGTAATCACAGTTTATATCTTAAATGTGTGTGTGGGAAGAACAGTTGAAATAAAACTTAACTTTTATTTAGTTAACACAAATAAAATAGGAAAATACTTGTTAAAACAACACTTAGGATCCTTAAGTAGTAAATCTAAATATATATGCAGTGACAATCGTTTGGAGATTCACTAGTGGGTTTAGAGCGAACTGAGTACTATTAAGCGCAAAGTATATCGTTATTAATGTAATCTCTGGTTGTGCGGTTTCCATATGCAGATCATAGATCATGAATCACAGTGTGTTTGTATAAGCAGGTATATTAGGAATTTGCACAGTTAGTTCTCAACTACAAACAATCATGAACAAACTAATTCTGTACTGCAATTAAAGGGACACTGAACCCAAATTTTTTCTTTCATGATTCAGATAGAGCATGCAAATTTAAGCAACTTTCTAATTTACTCCTATTATCAATTTTTCTTCATTCTCTTGCTTTCTTTATTTGAAGCTATTTCTCCAACATTGGTGTGTCCGGTCCACGGCTTCATCCTTACTTGTGGGAATATCTCTTCCCCAACAGGAAATGGCAAAGAGTCCCAGCAAAGCTGGCCATATAGTCCCTCCTAGGCTCCGCCCACCCCAGTGATTCTCTTTGCCGTTGCACAGGCAACATCTCCACGGAGATGGTTAAGAGTATGTGGTGTGTAGTTGTAGTTTTTTTATTCTACTATCAAGAGTTTGTTATTTTAAAATAGTGCTGGTATGTACTATTTACTCTGAAACAGAAAGAGATGAAGAATTCTGTTTGTGAGAGGGAGATGATTTTAGCAGACAGCAACTAAAATCCTTTGCTGTTTCCACATAGGACTGTTGAGATGAAGTAACTTCAGTTGGGGGAAACAGTTAGCAGACTTTCTGCTTAAGGTATGACTAGCCATATTTCTAACAAGACTGTGTAATGCTGGAAGGCTGTCATTTCCCCTCATGGGGACCGGTAAGCCATTTTTTTAGTCTCAAGCAGAATAAAGGGCTTAATATGGGCTATAAAACTGGTAGACACTTTTATGGGCAAAATCGATTGCTTTATTTGGGCATTTTATACATGTTTATGCTGGTATTTCACATTTATAAACTTGGGGAACGTTTTTTAACGTCGGGCACTATGTTAGACACCTTTTCCAGTCAGGAAGGGCCTTCCCAGTTGTAGGCTGAGCCTCATTTTCGCGCCATTACTGCACAGTTGTTTTTGAGAGCAAGACATGCAGATGCATGTGTGAGGACCTGAAAATAGTTGGAAAAGTTCCTAGAAGGCGTCATTTGGTATCATATTCCCCTCTGGGTTTGGTAGAGTCGCAGCAAAGGCTGTAGCTGGGACTGTAGAGGGGTTAAAACTGTAACCGGCTCCGGTTTCGTTATTTTAAGGGTTAAAGCTCTGAAAATTGGTGTGCAATACTTTTAATGCTTTAAGACACTGTGGTGAAATTTTAGTAAATTTTGAACAATTCCTTCATATTTTTTCACATATTCAGTAATAAAGTGTGCTCTGTTTAAAATTTAAAGAGACAGTAACGGTTTTGATTTAAAACGGTTTTTGTGTTTTACTGACAAGTTTAAGCCTGTTTAACATGTCTGTGCCTTCAGATAAGCTATGTTCTATATGTATGAAAGTCAATGTGTCTCCCCCTTATAAATTATGTGATAATTGTGCTAAAGCGTCCAAACAAAGTAAGGACAGTACTGTCACAGATAATGAAGTTGCCCAAGATGATTCATCAGATGAAGGGAGTAGACATGGTTCTACATCATCTCCTTCTGTGTCTACACCAGTTTTGCCCACGCAGGAGGCACCTAGTACTTCTAGCGCGCCAATGCTTATTACCATGCAACAATTGACGGCTGTAATGGATAACTCCATAGCAAATATTTTATCCAAAATGCCTGCATATCAGAGAAAGCGCGATTGCTCTGTTTTAAACACTGAAGAGCAGGAGGGCGCTGATGATAATTGTTCTGTCATACCCTCACACCAATCTGAAGGGGCCATGAGGGAGGTTTTGTCAGATGGGGAAATTTCAGATTCAGGAAAAATTTTAAGGGTTAAAGCTCTGAAAATTGGTGTGCAATACTTTTAATGCTTTAAGACACTGTGGTGAAATTTTGGTAAATTTTGAACAATTCCTTCATATTTTTTCACATATTCAGTAATAAAGTGTGCTCTGTTTAAAATTTAAAGAGACAGTAACGGTTTTGATTTAAAACGGTTTTTGTGTTTTACTGACAAGTTTAAGCCTGTTTAACATGTCTGTGCCTTCAGATAAGCTATGTTCTATATGTATGAAAGTCAATGTGTCTCCCCCTTCTAAATTATGTGATAATTGTGCTAAAGCGTCCAAACAAAGTAAGGACAGTACTGTCACAGATAATGAAGTTGCCCAAGATGATTCATCAGATGAAGGGAGTAGACATGGTTCTACATCATCTCCTTCTGTGTCTACACCAGTTTTGCCCACGCAGGAGGCACCTAGTACTTCTAGCGCGCCAATGCTTATTACCATGCAACAATTGACGGCTGTAATGGATAACTCCATAGCAAATATTTTATCCAAAATGCCTGCATATCAGAGAAAGCGCGATTGCTCTGTTTTAAACACTGAAGAGCAGGAGGGTGCTTATGATAATTGTTCTGTCATACCCTCACACCAATCTGAAGGGGCTATGAGGGAGGTTTTGTCAGATGGGGAAATTTCAGATTCAGGAAAAATTTCCCAACAGGCTGAACCTGATGTTGTGACATTTAAATTTAAATTAGAACATCTCCGCGCACTGCTTAAGGAGGTGTTATCTACTATGGATGATTGTGACAACCTGGTCATTCCAGAAAAATTATGCAAGATGGACAAGTTCCTAGAGGTTCCGGTGCACCCCGACGCTTTTCCTATACCCAAGCGGGTGGCGGACATAGTGAATAAGGAATGGGAAAAGCCCGGCATACCTTTTGTTCCCCCTCCTATATTTAAGAAATTATTTCCTATGGTCGACCCCAGAAAGGACTTATGGCAGACAGTCCCTAAGGTCGAGGGGGCAGTTTCTACTCTAAACAAGCGCACTACTATTCCTATCGAGGATAATTGTGCTTTCAAAGATCCTATGGATAAAAAATTGGAGGGTTTGCTTAAAAAGATTTTTATACAGCAAGGTTACCTTCTTCAACCCATTTCGTGCATTGTTCCTGTCACTACAGCAGCGTGGTTCTGGTTCGAGGAACTAGAAAAGTCGCTCAGTAGAGAGACTCCATATGAGGAGGTTATGGACAGAGTTGACGCACTTAAGTTGGCTAACTCTTTTATTTTAGATGCCGCTTTGCAAATAGCTAGATTAGCGGCGAAAAATTCAGGGTTTGCAATTGTGGCGCGCAGAGCGCTTTGGCTAAAGTCTTGGTCAGCGGATGTATCATCCAAGACAAAATTGCTTAATATCCCCTTCAAGGGTAAAACTCTCTTCGGGCCAGAATTGAAAGAGATTATCTCAGACATCACTGGGGGAAAGGGCCATGCCCTCCCACAAGATAGGCCTTTCAAAGCCAAGAATAAGTCTAATTTTCGTTCCTTTCGTAATTTCAGGAACGGACCGGGCTCTAATTCTGCATCCTCTAAACAAGAGGGTAATACCTCACAGACCAAACCAGCCTGGAAACCGATGCAAGGCTGGAACAAGGGTAAGCAGGCCAAGAAGCCTGCCGCTGCTAACAAAACAGCATGAAGGAGTAGCCCCCGATCCGGGACCGGATCTAGTGGGGGGCAGACTCTCTCTCTTTGCTCAGGCTTGGGCAAGAGATGTTCAGGATCCCTGGACGCTAGAAATAGTTTCTCAGGGTTATCTTCTGGAATTCAAGGCGCTACCCCCAAGGGGAAGGTTCCACATGTCTCACTTATCCTCAAACCAAATAAAGAGACAGGCATTCTTACATTGTGTAGAAGACCTGTTAAAGATGGGAGTGATACACCCAGTTCCAACGGCGGAACAAGGAATTGGATTTTACTAAAATCTGTTTGTGGTTCCCAAAAAAGAGGGAACTTTCAGACCAATCCTGGATCTAAAGATCCTAAACAAATTTCTCAGAGTACCATCGTTCAAGATGGAAACCATTCGAACTATTCTACCCACAATTCAGGAAGGTCAATTTATGACTACGGTGGATCTAAAGGATGCGTATCTACATATCCCTATCCACAAGGAACATCATCAGTTCCTAAGGTTCGCCTTTCTGGACAAACATTACTAGTTTGTGGCCCTCCCATTCGGGTTAGCCACTGCTCCAAGGATTTTCACAAAGGTACTCGGATCCCTTCTAGCGGTTCTAAGACCAAGGGGCATTGCAGTAGTACCGTACTTGGACGACATTCTAGTACAAGCGTCGTCTCTTTCAAAGGCAAAGGCTCACTCAGACATCGTTCTGGTCTTTCTCAGATCTCACGGATGGAAGGTGAACATAGAAAAAAGTTCCCTGTCTCCGTCGACAAGAGTTCCCTTCTTGGGAACAATAATAGATTCCTTAGAAATGAGGATTTTCTTGACAGATGTCAGAAAGTCAAAACTTCTAAACGCTTGTCAAGTTCTTCATTCTATTCCTCGTCCTTCCGTAGCTCAGTGCATGGAAGTAGTAGGATTGATGGTTGCAGCAATGGACATAGTTCCTTTTGCGCGAATTCATCTAAGACCATTACAACTGTGCGTGCTGAAACAGTGGAATGGGGATTATACAGACTTGTCTCCAGTGATTCAAGTAGATCAGAAGACCAGAGACTCACTCCGTTGGTGGCTAACCCAGGATCACCTATCCCAGGGAATGAGCTTCTGCAGTCCAGAGTGGGTCATCGTCACGACCGACGCCAGCCTAGTGGGCTGGGGCGCGGTCTGGGAATCCCTGAAAGCTCAGGGACTGTGGTCTCGGAAGAGTCTCTTCTCCCGATAAACATTCTGGAACTAAGAGCGATATTCAATGCTCTCCAGGCTTGGCCTCAGCGAGCAAAGGCCAGATTCATAAGATTCCAATCAGACAACATGGCGACTGTTGCGTATCTCAATCATCAGGGGGGAACAAGGAGTTCCCTTGCGATGAAAGAAGTGACCAAAATAATACAATAGGCGGAGAATCACTCCTGCCACCTATCTGCGATCCACATTCCAGGTGTGGAAAACTGGGAAGCGGATTATTTGAGTCGTCAGACATTCCATCCGGTGGAGTGGGAACTCCACCCGGAGATCTTTGCCCAGTTGACGCAACTATGGGGCATTTCAGATATGGATCTGATGGCGTCCCGTCAGAACTTCAAGGTTCCTTGCTACGGGTCCAGATCCAGGGATCCCAAGGCGACTCTAGTGGATGCACTAGTAGCGCCTTGGACCTTCAACCTAGCTTATGTGTTTCCACCGTTTCCTCTCATTCCCAGGCTGGTAGCCAGGATCAAACAGGAGAGGGCCTCGGTGATCTTGATAGCTCCTGCGTGGCCACGCAGGACTTAGTATGCAGACCTGGTGAATATGTCATCGGTTCCACCATGGAAGCTACCTTTGAGACAGGACCTTCTTGTTCAGGGTCCATTCGAACATCCAAATCTGGTCTCCCTCCAGCTGACGGCTTGGAGATTGAACGCTTGATTCTATCAAAGCGTGGGTTTTCAGATTCCGTGATAGATGCTCTGGTTCAAGCCAGAAAACCGGTAACTAGAAAGATTTACCATAAAATATGGAAAAGATATATCTGCTGGTGTGAATCCAAGGGATTCCCATGGAATAAGATAAAGATTCCTAGGATTCTTTCCTTTCTACAAGAAGGTTTGGATAAAGGATTATCTGCAAGTTCTCTAAAGGGACAGATTTCTGCTTTATCTGTCCTACTGCACAAACGACTGGCAGTTGTGCCAGATGTTCAAGCATTTGTTCAGGCTTTGGTTCGGATCAAGCCTGTTTACAGACCTTTGACTCCTCCCTGGAGTTTAAATCTAGTTCTTTCAGTTCTTCAAGGGGTTCCGTTTGAACCTTTACATTCCTTAGATATTAAGTTGTTATCTTGGAAAGTTTTGTTTTTGGTTGCTATTTCTTCTGCTAGAAGAGTTTCTGAGTTATCTGCTCTACAATGTACTCCACCCTATCTGGTGTTCCATTCAGATAAGGTTGTTTTGCGTACTAAGCCTGGTTTTCTACCAAAGGTTGTTTCCAACAAAAATATTAATCAGGAGATAGTTGTACCTTCTTTGTGTCCGAATCCAGTTTCAAAGAAGGAACGTTTGCTACACAATTTAGATGTAGTCCGTGCTCTAAAATTCTACTTAGAAGCTACGAAAGACTTCAGACAAACTTCTTCTCTGTTTGTCGTCTATTCTGGTAAAAGGAGAGGTCAAAAAGCAACTTCTACCTCTCTTTCTTTTTGGCTTAAAAGCATCATCCGATTGGCTTATGAGACTGCCGGACGGCAGCCTCCTGAAAGAATCACAGCTCACTCCACTAGGGCTGTAGCTTCCACATGGGCCTTCAAGAACGAGGCTTCTGTTGATCAGATATGTAAGGCAGCGACTTGGTCTTCACTGCACACTTTTGCCAAATTTTACAAATTTGATACTTTTGCTTCTTCGGAGGCTATTTTTGGGAGAAAGGTTTTGCAAGCCGTGGTGCCTTCCATTAGGTGACCTGATTTGCTCCCTCCCTTCATCCGTGTCCTAAAGCTATGGTATTGGTTCCCACAAGTAAGGATGAAGCCGTGGACCGGACACACCAATGTTGGAGAAAACAGAATTTATGCTTACCTGATAAATTACTTTCTCCAACGGTGTGTCCGGTCCACGGCCCGCCCTGGTTTTTTAATCAGGTCCGATGAATTATTTTCTCTAACTACAGTCACCACGACACCATATGGTTTCTCCTATTTTTTCCTCCTGTCCGTCGGTCGAATGACTGGGGTGGGCGGAGCCTAGGAGGGACTATATGGCCAGCTTTGCTGGGACTCTTTGCCATTTCCTGTTGGGGAAGAGATATTCCCACAAGTAAGGATGAAGCCGTGGACCGGACACACCGTTGGAGAAAGTAATTTATCAGGTAAGCATAAATTCTGTTTTTTTGTTTCAGGACCATGGAAAGCACTTGTTTATTGGTGGGTGAATTTAGCAAGAACAACACAGTGTGTTCATCAAAAATGGGCCGGCATCTAAACTTACATTCTTGCATTTCAAATAAAGATACCAAGAGAATGAAGAAAATTTGATAATAGGAGTAAATTAGAAAGTTGCTTAAAATTGCATGCTCTATCTGAATCACGAAAGAAAAAAAAATTGATTCAGTGTCCCTTTAAGCATTAAGCTCCATTAAAGTATAATATTTTCAGAGCAGAGGTAACAAACATGACCACTCGTATAGAAAAGGTTTCCAGAGTGTAGTTCAAGTAGAATTTGTGATTATATTTACTAGCTCGCTGCACAACCTCCACGTGAGAACATAGGGTCACTCTAGCATGAGATTGAATAAACTACAGTAATTAAAAGAATACTAAACTCAATTTTTTTCTTTAATGATTCATATAGAGCATGCAATTTTAAGCAACTTTCTAATTTATCCCTACTATCAATATTTATTCGTTCTCTTACGATCGTTAATTAAAAGTAGTAATTTAAAGCTTAGGAGCCAGCCCATTTTAGGTTCAACACCATGGATAGCACTTGCTTATTGGTGGATACAGTGAGAAAACCAATAAGCAAGCATAACCCAGGTTCTCAAGCAAAAATGGGCTGCCTCTTAAGCTTTATATTCCTGCTTTTTAAATAAAGATAGCAAGAGAACGAAGAAAAATTTATAATAAGAGTAAATTAGAAAGTTGCTTAAAATAGCATGTTCTATTTGAATCATTAAAGAAATAATTTGGGTTTAGTGTCCCTTTAAAGATAGCCTAAGGCTGACTAAAAACACAGGAGCTCCTAGGACTCCTCACCAAAACCCTAGTTTCCCTGACATGTTTCACCGTGAACCGGCTTTTTCAAAGGGTGATTGCGCCGCCAGGTTGTCGGCTTTTTATAGCGTGTTCGAACATGCCCACATGTGTAATGTCATTGTGTAGCTGAGAATCTATTGGCTATCTCGGCCATCCTCCAGTTAAGCATAATTCTATAACTAATAGGAGGTTAGTGTAATAAAGGAGAATTTAATAGTAACAAGATTGCAAAAAAATATAATAACCATTAACTTTGCTAAGTGTCTTAAGGTTAAAGGTAATTAACTGTTCCAGTCGCATAAGAAATAATGTTGTAATTATAATCAATATTACAGTATAGGTATTCTGTGAAATTGGATTCAGTAACACCAAATAAAGATTTTAACATAGCAGAAACAGAAATGGAGCTGTGTGCAAGTGATAATGAGTGCACTTATCCGGATAAACCAAATAAACTATATATAATTTTTAATAGTGTTATTAACAAATAAATTCAGTGATTGTGTGATGTCTACTTATGATGTGTTGTGATGTTGTGCTAAAAAATTAAAATAAAAAATAGTAGAAAAATGGAAAATAAATGAAGTGAAATAATAGTGTGGTGAAATGTCTTGAGAAGACAGTGATGTAGTGGACAACGAGTCTTATAATCATGATACTATTGGATTAGTGTAATAGTACCATGGTGATATGGAAGTGACAGTGATAAAGTGAACAATGTATCCTCTAATGGTGTTAATACAGAAGTAATGTTAAGTGTAAAGTCTTGGGGTATACTATATGTGAGTTAGAGTAATTCTAAGAAAGTTGTTTCAGAGGAAAAGAATATATATATAATCCTCAACAGTGTTATTTATAGCTCCCTATTGGGTTTCCACCTTAACAGCATTAAAAAAAAAATGTTGCTGATGGAATCGATTTTTACATTTTAGGACTAATGATAATTTGTCTAATGAGTTTGGGTTATTTCTTCTCTTATCTTGACTGGTATTTACAATAACAGGTTACTGGCTAATAGTTTACAGGTATTAAAGAAAGGGAGAGAAATGATTTTGTTCCTTCAGGCCGCATGGTTGAACTGTGTTTAGTAAAAAAATGTAATAGACATTTTTCTAGGTTCCACCTCTAATTCAAATTTTGATTTTTTGAATACCAAAGCATTTCAGGTCTGATTGTTTGGAATTATGTTTGTTATAAAAATGACAAACTACCGACGTGAGTTGTTTCCCAGCTTGGAGATCTCTAGAAGCGTTTTTGATGTTTCTCAGATGCTCCTGTAATCTGGTTCTTATTTTTATGGTCGTCATACCAACGTAATTTTTTTGACATTTGCAGATTAAAGCTTAAATTACTCCCTCTGTCTGGCAGTTGATGTATTCATTTATTATATGGGTTTTGTTAAAACGATCACATATGTCAGATTTTTTTAGCATAAAGCTACAGGTACTACAAGTTCCACATTTATGTGACCCTTTTGAGAAGGCTCCAGTGGTTTTGGGACCCTCCAGATGGCTTGGACTTAAGAAGTCCTTGAGGTTACGTGTTCTTCTATACCTCAAGTGTACTTTGTCTCCCAAAATCTGGGAAGGAATTGGATCCGATCTGAGATTGCACCAGTTTTCTTGCAAGATTCTGAGTATTTGAGTACTTTTAGGACTGTTAGTGAATCTTATTTCCTCCAGTTTGGATTTTTGTTTCTTCCTCAAAAGTTCACATCTGGCAGTCGATCTTGCTCTATATTCTGCCTTTTTTATGGATCTTTTGCTATACCCCCTAAGTGTTAGCCTTTCTGTTAGTTCTTTAGCTCTTAGTGTGTAATTTACGTCAGATGAGCAGTTACGTCTCATTCGCACAAATTTGCATGTTGGGAGGGCTTTGATTGTGTTTGGGGCATGTGCACTGGAGCTATGTAGAAAGCTGTTAGTAGCTGTCTTTTTCCTATATACTCCAATGATTGAGCTCCCGTATGGGTTTTGCTGATTTGGATGTCCAAAAAATGTATTGGAAATAGTGGCAACGGTGTTATAATATAGTATGCTGAAATAATAGTAGATATATAATCTATTCGGTATTCATTATATACCAGTTAGTATCACTGGTGAAATGGAGGAGAAGGGGGGTGCTGACTGTCTGATAGATATATAGGTACACAAAAGAGAGAGAAGTTTGACAGTACCCAGCACTCACAAAACACTATATAGTAACAGTATCCATTGGAAACCGGATTGTGTCAAGAACTGGTTATTAAAACGTAATTTATACTAATGATAGAATAAAAAGGGTGGTAAATAGTACCAAATGTATAAGATAAATATGTGAGACATACATTTAAAACTTAGATTAAGAAACAGATCAGGACTGTGTGTGTGAGACTTCAAAAACAGAGTTACTTCCCTGGGTAATAGTTCAAATACACCGTAACCCTCAGGGCTCAGAGAATACACGGATTGCTCTAAAGCTAATCTAAAAAGGGGATTGACCCCAACAACATTACCTAATCTGAGCAATACTGGTATCTAGAGCAGGAGAGGAAACGGTTTATAAATGACTGATTAAGGAAGGCAATTGCCACATCAATATGAGCTTAGAAAGGTCCCAGGTAAACACAAATTAACAAGTCTCATGCACACAGACAATGCCTGATGTACATTTCGCCGCTAGCACGGCTTTCTCAGAGGCTAACCAGAGTCAGGGCCCCAACCCGGTATTTGTATCGTCATTGACCAATAGAAATTGGTTCTAAGCACACACCTCTAGATGCAGCCTATCACAAGAGGCTTAACATAATTGGTTAAAGATTCATCACATGATCGTATCAAGCAGATGTCAGGCTAGTAACATGTTGAAACAATTTTGTAATCAATAACAGATTTTCATTCACACATTTCAACACACATATAATGAGATTCATCCTTCCTATGTCACACGTAGGAAAATCCTCAATTGATGCATAAATCCTCTCCATGTATGTTGATAGAAAATTTGATTGCGTTTTTAAAAAAACGATCATAAGAGAATGATGTCAACATCCTTCCTATATCACACGAAGGTAAATACTCTATTGATGTAGAAAAATAAATAAATAAAGCCTCTCCATGTATATTGATGGAAAATTTAAATTTTAATTGCGTTTTTCAAAAAACGATCATGAGAGAATGATGTCAAAACTCATTCACAAATTGACTTAAATAAGACACATTCTTCTTATCTGTCAGAGCAAAGAGTAATGTTAACACAAATAAGTATATTGACTCTATTGAAACTGAATCTTCTTGTGTGTCCCTAGTAGATTAAGTGCATAAAATAGTTTGATATCAAAAATCTATATGTAAGATTTAGGAATAATATCACGTAATGCGTATCACATTTCAAATAGCAAACCAAAAAAGGGGGGACATTGTTTGCAATATTTCAGCCAATATTATCACTATAGTGCAGATCCTGCCCATTAGTGGATTAACCAAATTTAATTGCGTTTTTCAACAAATTATAATAGAAGAATAATTCTCTTATTCTATTATTCTTTTATTCTATTATTCTTTTATTATCGTTTGTTGAAAAACGCAATTAAATTTGGTTAATCCACTAATGGGCAGGATCTGCACTATAGTGATAATATTGGCTGAAATATTGCAAACAATGTCCCCCCTTTTTTGGTTTGCTATTTGAAATGTGATACGCATTACGTGATATTATTCATAAATCTTACATATAGATTTTTGATATCAAGCTATTTTATGCACTTAATCTACTAGGGACACACAAGAAGATTCCGTTTCAATAGAGTCAATATACTTATTCGTGTTAACATTACTCTTTGCTCTGATAAGAAGAATGTGCCTTATTTAAGTCAATTTGTGAATGAGTTTTGACATCATTCTCTCATGATCGTTTTTTGAAAAACGCAATTAAAATAAAAATTTTCCATCAATATACATGGAGAGGCTTTATTTATTTATTTTTCTACATCAATAGAGTATTTACCTTCGTGTGATATAGGAAGGATGTTGACATCATTCTCTTATGATCGTTTTTTTAAAAACGCAATCAAATTTTCTATCAACATACATGGAGAGGATTTATGCATCAATTGAGGATTTTCCTACGTGTGACATAGGAAGGATGAATCTCATTATATGTGTGTTGAAATGTGTGAATGAAAATCTGTTATTGATTACAAAATTGTTTCAACATGTTACTAGCCTGACATCTGCTTGATACGATCATGTGATGAATCTTTAACCAATTATGTTAAGCCTCTTGTGATAGGCTGCATCTAGAGGTGTGTGCTTAGAACCAATTTCTATTGGTCAATGACGATACAAATACCGGTTTGGGGCACTGACTCTGGTTAGCCTCTGAGAAAGCCGTGCTAGCGGCGAAATGTACATCAGGCATTGTCTGTGTGCATGAGACTTGCTAATTTGTGTTTACCTGGGACCTTTCTAAGCTCATATTGATGTGGCAATTGCCTTCCTTAATCAGTCATTTATAAACTGTTTCCTCTCCTGCTCTAGGTACCAGTATTGCTCAGATTAGGTAATGTTGTTGGGGTCAAACCCCTTTTTAGATTAGCTTTAGAGCAATCCGTGTATTCTCTGAGCCCTGAGGGTTACGGTGTATTTGAACTATTACCCAGGGAAGTAATTCTGTTTTTGAAGTCTCACACACACAGTCCTGATCTGTTTCTTAATCTAAGTTTTAAATGTATGTCTCACATATTTATGTTATACATTTGGTGCTATTTACCACCCTTTTTATTCTATCATTAGTAAAAGTTACGTTTTAATAACCAGTTCTTGACACAATCCGGTTTTCAATGCATACTGTTACTATATAGTGTTTTGTGAGTGCTGGGTACTGTCAAACTTCTCTCTCTTTTTTGTACCAAAAAATGTATTACCTCTATATTCGCTTCATATGTTAGTTTAACATTCAATGTGTTGGAATTTAGGTTACTCAAGAATACATCAAATTTGATCCTAGTAACCTCCCAGAGAAAGAGCACATCATTAATATAACCTAGGGGAATTTTATTCAGGTATTGTGTGTTGGCACCTGGGAAAACAAATTTGTGCTCCCACCATCCCAAAAAGAGATTGGCGTAGGTGGGAGCACATGCTGTACCCATAGCGGTACCTCTCGTTTGTAGGTAGAAACTGTTGTTGAATGTGTAGAAGTTATGGTTCAGGACAAAACGTAATAGTTGTACTATAAAATCATCATGTAATGGGTCTTCTTCTGAGCCCATTTTTAGGAACCATTTAACAGCTTGAATACCAAGATCATGTTTTACGAACGTGTCTATATCTGCTGTTACCAACCATGTTGTTAAAGAGAGATGTGCATTTTCTAGCTGTATTAAAACATCTGTGGTGTGTTGTACGTATGAGGAGATTTGAGACAAATATTCTCTTAAGCTAAAATCTACATATTGGCTTGCTTTTGCAGTAAGGCTATTGATGCCAGAGACGATCGGACGTCCGGGGGATGCTTGTGATCTTTATGGATTTTTGGGATTAGGTAGAAAGTGGCTGTTGTTGGATTGGTCACTTTCAGAAATTGATACTCTTTAGTTGTTAGTATATTGTCATGTCTGGCCTTGTTGATCAAGTTGATATATTTTTGTAGATATTCTTGTGATGGCTTGTGTCTCAATTTTTGATAGCATGAGTTATCTTTAAGTTGTTTGTCCGTCTCTTTGCGGAACATATTTAGTGACCACACGACTATGTTTCCTCCTTTGTCTGATTTTCTTATTATAACGTCCTTCCAAGTTTTCATGTCTTTTAATGCCCTCTGTTCTTTTTTGGTTAAATTATAGTGTGTTATTGAATCTGGTAGCTGAAGTATTTGTTCACATACTACATCGTTAAACACCTGTAATTGTGGGCATTGTGGTTACATTTAGGCATAAAGGTAGATTTATTTGTGATTTTGATTCTCCATTGGGTTTCTTTAGCTTTATCTGTCTGTTCACTACTGTGTTTATTTTCTTGTAGCAGATTTTCAAGAATTTCTAAGGTGTTTCTTTTATCCTCAGTCCAGTTTTAGACAAGTGACCCTTCAGTTGTTATGTTAGGTTTATAGTTTTAGAATCTTTTTAATGCACGTGGAGTTTGTGCAGCGAGCTAGTAAATATAATCACAAATTCTACTTGAACTACACTCTGGCAACCTTTTCTATACGAGCGGTCATGTTTGTTACCTCTGTCATGAATATATTATACTTCAATGGAGTTTAATGTTTAATTGCAGTACAGAATTCGTTTGTTCATGTTTGTAGTTAACAGCGTGCTAACTATTACATTTAAAACTTCCTGTGAGTTAACGCACACATTGACAGCGTAATTACAGCTTCTGAACTCTTGAACGGGAGTTTGACTTACTCTGTAGTAAAATATTTGGTTGCGTCGCAGGAAGAGTTTTCTCTATGACACGTATTTCACAATTTATTAATATATATATTGGAAAATCTCTTGTGTGCCAACCGATATTTAAAATAGTAGTTTTATCACTGCCATTTAAATCCAGTAGATGTACTGAAACCTATAACTCCTGAGCGCAAGGTTGATTTCACTAACTCTCTAGGTTTATTAAATATACAGCACTCCATACTAAATGATACATATCTTGGTACATTTGTGCAATACTATCACGCATGAGAACTAACTGTGCAAATTCATAATAAACCTGCTTATACAAACACACTGTGATTCACAATCTATGATCTGCATATGGAAAGCACACAACCAGAGTTTACATTAATAACAATATACTTTGCGCTTAATAGTACTCAGTTCGCTTTCAACCCACTAGTGAATCTCCAAACGATTGTCACTGCATATATATTTAAATTTACTACTTACGGATCCTAAGTGCCTAAGTGTGGTTTTAACAAGTATTTTCCTATTTTATTTGTGTTAACTAAATAAAAATTAAGTTTTATTTCAACTGTTCTCCCCACACACAGATTTAAGATATAAGCTGTGATTACATTATCAGCTCACTTTGCTGCATGTAACTCAAGCCCAGTGTGCTATAGGTGTATTCTTCTATTGAGTAGACTCTCTCTACTCATGTATGTGTTTAACTTTGATAAATACACGCAGCACCTATAATCCCTCTATATACAAACTCAATTATTATTACAATCACGAGGATTAAGAAGGGTTTATAATTTCAATGAGTAGTGCCATTTGCCGTTTTGTTTTAAAAGATTAACACCTTGTTTGCCACAATAATTTTCAACACTCCACTCACCACTTTCCTTATTTGGGGGAGCATGTCTGGACTTATGTCTGGAGATGGCAGGGCTTGCCACTGTCATTGTGTTAACAAAATCTCCATTGTTTAGCATCAGCAGCAAAGATAACAAACTGCATATTAGGGACAAATATGTGGCAACGTTAGGCTTGTGACGCCTGTCACGTGCTCTTTCAGTTTCCAAGACTGAAAAATCCACAATTTTTAGACTTAAATTACAGGAAAATAAGGCAAAATAAATCATAAACATATATTGGTTTACTATGCGCAATTAAGCATTTTAAATTGCAGTCTCAAAGTGTTTATTCTCCCTTTGACTGCAGTTCTGAATTTTCCAGGACTAATAGTAGACCTGCTCTCTGGAGATCAATGGGTTACACATTTCCTTAGCCTAACCCTGTGACTTTTCAGTTAATGACATCTTGACCTTTTACATGTTGGTCGGTGACATTCTAATCCTGCAACATTTCAATTGCTATTACTTTTAGAGGATTGTGACATTTTAAATTGTGACATTTCATCTGCAACATTTCAATAGCAAACTGGGGGATCTACAGCAAAATACATCCTCAAAGCACAAGAAAGAGGAGCAAGTGCTTGATGGATGATAATTTGTATATGTTTAGAATAGGGTAAATATACTGGAGCTTTGTGCTGTGCATAATAGCAAAACACAACATGCGTAGCCTACATAATTACACCTATTACATGGGTAATCATAATGTTCTTCTAGAATATATTTAACTCTCAAGTGCTCTATATATTTTTTTTCTCTTTATTTATTTTCTGCATTGTGGGCTTGAGAGGCAAAGTAATACATTTCAGTGTCTTCACAGTGTAGTGGTAAAGCAAACAGCCATCAGTATCCATGACAAATGGTGCAGGTTCTAAGCTGTCCAATGTCACAGATTACTGTGAAAGTTTTTTAAGTCTATAAATCATTCGCCTGTTTCATATCAAAGTCCATCAGGGCTTTAAAGGGACACTAAAAAACACCCCAAAGAAACAGTCATCCATAAGAGAACATGAAAAAACATTCAGGGCGCCACACAGTGTTTTAACCAAGAGAAAAGAGGATAGAATATGTACAACTCAAAAGTGTGTATTACCTCCAGGTGCTGGTATCAGTGTACTGGTTCACAGAATTTCCCACAATAGTGTACATCAATAAGGATTCCAGCCTCCAATAAATCATAAAAGGCCCTTTATTATCTTATTTTACATGGGTCCAAACACTATTGAAGGAGACTTGGCAAGTCTGAGGTTCTGTGCCCCAGTGCAGTGCTGTCTTCCACCCCTCCCCCTTTTTTTCTCAGAATCTCCCAGTCAGACTGAACTTCCCCATACAGTAGCTTCTCTCCAAGGTCTCCAGTGTGAAGCACCTCCAGGTGCTGGTGTCAGTGTGCCGGGCTCTTAGTCTCCCAGTCAGACTGAACCTCTCACAAAGCAGCAAAGCTTTCCAATGTGAAGCATCTTCACTTGCTGCTATCAATGTGTTGACTCTCAGAGTCTCTCAGTCAGACTGAGGTTCCCCATACAGTAAGTAGCTCCTCTCCAAGGTTCCCAGTGTTAAAGGGACAGTATACGCCCATTTTCAAATAACTGCATGTAATAGACACTACTATAAAGAATAATATGCACAGATACTGATATAAAAATCTAGTATAAAACAGTTTAAAAACTTACTTAGAAGCTTCCAGTTTAGCTTTGTTTAAAAGGTTACTGGAGCACCCCCTGCAAGTGGTAAATATCAGACCCCCCCACTTCCTTTGCATATGAAAAGACCCTTTACACAAACAGAAGCAAGCTGGAGGAGGTATACGTCGGTATTCTCCTAAAACTTTGGGGCCTGGTTAGGAGTCTGAAAATCAGAGCAATGTTATTTAAAAATAAGCAACACTAGCCATTTAAAAAAAATGGGCTATATAAATAGATCATCTACAAAACATGTATGCAAAGAAAAAACAAGTGTATAACATCCCTTTAAACACCTCCAGGTGTTGGGTATCAGTGTGCTGGGCTCCCAGAGTCTTCCTGTCGGACTTAACCTCCAGTACAGCAACTCCTTCACAAGGTTTTCCAGGTGCTGGTGTCATCGTGCTGGGCTCGCAGCTAGACTGAACCTCCCTTACAGCAGCTACTCTCCAATGTTCCCTTTTGTAGGAAAATTCCAAAAGTAGCAAAAATAGATATAATCTTAAAACAAAGAGAAACTTTTCTCAGCCGTATTACATTTGCCATTGTATCATGTTTACAAGTTTAAACATGCTCATATACCTGCTCATATACCAGTGTTTAAACTTACTAATGAAAACTTGTATTAGAGTCATATGATCCTTTTAATTAGAGAACTGCAAAATAGATAGCATAGGAACAACGTTTACAGCATTACAATAATTAGTATAAAGTTTAATAAAATGGTACCTGAAATATTTGCCAGTAATTCTTACACACAATAACACTGTTCCTAAGAGATTACATAATTCTTGGCTTATTAATGTATTTATCTGGAATGCAGAATGACTATATGAACTGGCACAAACAAAATTAGTTCATTTCTGAGTTAGAAGCACACGGTTACATTATTAGCTCAATTTTCTATTACTCATTATAAGCTTTAGTAGTCACCTGATGATGTTTTGTACAAAGACAAATTGCTCATGCATTAGAAAAATTCATTACTAGGGTGATAAACTGTTAATATTTGCTCATAGTGAGTTGATTTTTCCTCATAAACAATCCTACCTGTAAATATTGGGTGGTCTAACATAATTACAAGTAGCGCAATAAATTTTTCAAATTAATTTGGTTAAGTGTTATTTACTGAAGATGCAGTGCATTGGAGAATTAAATCCTGGGATTATTGCCTGTCATTGTGTTGTATTTAGATTCAGTGATGTAATTTCATAGTTTTGCTGCTGGACCATTAATTATGTGGATTGTCACATTTCATTAACACATGAATATCAGGTTTACATACTCAGAAAGATTATTATAGCATTATCATTTCAAAACATGTTCTTTTATTATAATAAGGTTGTGCCATTTCTGACAATCTTTTTGCATGTATTTAAATTATAGTATACAATTACTCACTTGGGATTCATTTTGAAAAATAATAGTCAGGATGACTAAACACGATACCTAGCCATGGCTGCTTATATGTAAATAAAAAATTGTATTGAGCTGCTGGAAAAAGAATTAGATAAATATAAAAATTGATTTTTGAGATTAAAGGAGAAGATACGACTAGCAACTAAATAAAATATTTTATCAGTGTCGGCAATATTACATTATACAGGGCACATTGTTGTTATAAATCATTATATATGTCATTTATTTATACAGCACTTACAGGTTATCTAGGGGTAATTCAGATAGACAATATTACATCATTATAGAATTTGTGTCAGTTAAAGAGATAGACAGATAGAAGAATAAAGACTCAAATTAGAGTCTGTAGGGACAATGCACTTTAGGTAAAAAGCTGATTAGCTGCAGCAGAAACAACCTTTTAAATGGGCTGGTTTCTCTCACACTGCCGCTTCTGTTTACATTTTTTTTTATTTCTAACTAGTCCTAAAGCCTGTGTACACAGGCCAAAATCCCCGTCCGCTTGGATCCCCTCTCCCTCCCTCCCTCCTTCCCCTTACTTGCCGTTCTCAACTTTCAACTTTTTTTTCTGTAGTGCAGTGGTCCCGCTCGCTCCACCCCCTGCCCGCATACCGCCCCCCTCGGGACCTCCCCACCCTCGTGGCCCCTGTTCCTGCCCCCCTCTCTGCTCTCTGATCCTCACTGACTGATCATTCCTTATGGCCAGGTAGGTTTGTCTCGCGCTGCAGTCTCTACTGCACATGACTGCATCGGACAAACATACATGGCCTTTTATAATATAGGATACTGCAGTATTGTAGTTTTTCTGTATAGGTAGCTGTTTCAATAGACAAAAACAGTTATATCAAATTACAAAATAAAGATAAAGGAGCAATTTGAAAACAAAGAAAGAAATGAATACACTCAATCATGTAAAAGTGATCAATGGGAACACAGTTTTCCTTCCATAAGGTAGGGAGAGTCCACAACTTCATTCTTTACTGTTGGGAAAAACAACACCTGTCCACCAGGAGGAGGCAAAGACACCCCAGCCAAAGGCTTAAATATCCCTCCTCCTTTCCCTATCCTCCAGTCATTCTTTGCCTTTCGTCACTATACAAGGTGGCAGAGATGTGTCAGTACCCTTTAATGGGTATGTTCCCTTCAAGAAAGTGGACTGGAGTTTTAAGTAATCATGTCAACCTCTCAGTGAGAGTATTGATGAAAGTTAGAGTCTGGAGATGCAGGTAAAGTTTTTCTGCGAACCCATCCAGACTGTCGCTAACGTCGTTGACGAGTTTCACTGCTTGCTGTTACACACTCAGGTCCATGTCAGAAGCGCTGCTGCAAGACTGTCACACTTGAGAGGCTGTGACTGTTCCACAACATGGATCTTGGAGGGTAAGATAAGTATATATACACTTTAAAACGCTATACAGAGTCACAGTGTGGCTCCTTTATACCTCAGTAGTATCAAGGGTTAATATCTCCTTCAAGGAGATTATTGGAACAGCTTGGGGATTTTATATCTGCTTAATGTGAGAGTTTTTTTATGTTCATAGACTGTGTTTTTTTTGGCTTGGAACAAACTGGTTTCATTTTCGTTTTTGAAGTGTTACGCAGCTCATAATAGATTAGCGCCCTTTTTCATAGCAGGGGAAATCCTGTCTTATGCACCACGTGACCGGGTGCAGTCTCTTTAATTTCCTAAGATCCTGCTGCAGACATCATTCCTGAGGAGAGCATTTTCACTGTTAGCTGTCTGAGTCTAGGAGGTGGTGAGTACCCCAGCACTTGGGAGTATTAAGGTGCTGTTTTTTTTTTTTTAAATAAAAGCGTTACTTTTTGTTTGTCCTTCTATGGGTATATACAAAGCTATGGGGGACTCAGATACTACATTAGAAGTTTCCGCTCCTTCTGTACTGATTAATAATTCCTGTTTATATTATGAGGAGGTCGTGGTTTGCCCGCCTGCTCAATTTTTGTTCCATTTGCCTAAACACTGTTCTAAAGTCTAAGAAGGGAGACAAGCCTGCTAATACTCATTGCGCTATTAGCCCCTCTGAGCCATCTACTTCTCATGTATCTGGGTCCCGAGAAATTACTACCCTTTCTACATTACCCACATGCAGTTCCCCGCAGCTCAAGTAATCCTCCATCTTGAGGGGGCTTTTTTCCAGTGGACTTTACCGCACAGTTACAATCCACAGCGTCTGTGGCCCTGAGTGCCTTACCTCGCTCTAACAAACGCAAGAGAAAGGTTAAACATAGTTCTCCTGACCTAGAGTTATTTAAATATTTGTCGGATTTAGCTACTATCCGAGGATGAGTTAACCTCTGTAGCTTTAGAGGGTGAACTTTCTGAGTCAGAGACTTCAGTTTCTAAACCTCTTTCAGCGGAGGAACCCTCCTTTAGATTTAAAATTGAGCATCTGCATTTTTTATTAAAGGAGGTTCTCATTACGTTAGAGGTTCCAGAGGATACACTCCCTGTGGAACCTAAGATCCCTAAATTAGACAGGGTTTATGAAGATAGGAAGGTCCCTCTGACTTTTCCTGTGACAGTTAAGATGGTGAACATTATTATTAACGAATGGGAAAGATTAGGAACTTCTTTTTCCCCCTCGTCTACTTTAAAAAAATAATTCCCGATCTCTAACTCTCAATTAGATTTGTGGGGCTCCATCCCTAAGGTGGATGGTGCTATCTCTACGCTGGCTAAGCATACTACTATCCCTCTGGAGAATAGTTCTTCTTTTAGAGAGCCTATGGATAAGAAAATGGAAACCTTTCTGAGGAAGATGTTTCAACATACGGGGGTTTTATTTCAACCGGCGGCAGCTGTAGCCGCAGTTACTGGAGAAGATACCTACTGGTGCGACACTCTGTCGGAGCTCATTGAGGTGGAGACTCCCCTCAAGGATATTCAGGAGAATTAAAGCACTGAGAATTGCTAACTCTTTCATATGTGAGGCAAATCGCATACTATTCGATAAAGGCTCTCTGGTTAACATTTTGGTCTGCGGATATGACTTCTAAATCCAGACTCCTTTCTCTTCAAGGGAAAGATTTTATTCTGTCCAGGGCTGGACTCCATTATCTCTATGGTTACCGGAGGGAAAGGTGCCTTCCTACCGCAGGATAAGAAGAATAGGCCTAAGGGACGGCAACGGTCTAATTTTCATTCCTTTGATGCTGATAAGTCACAACGACAGCAATCCCCATTCAAGTCAGAGCAGCCCAAGAGTACTTTGAAGCCAGCTCACTCCTGGAATAAATCCAAACTAAGAAGCATGCCAAAAACAAATCGTCATGAAGGGGCGGCCCCCAATACAGGAATTGGATCGAGTAGAGGGCAGACTGTTTGTTTCTTTTTTCAGATGCTTGGTTCCAGGATATACAGGATCCTTGAGTCCTGGAGGTGGTATCTCAAGGATACAGGATAGGATTCAAGGGGCAGATTCCTACTCTCCGGTCTGTCTACAAGACCAGAAAAGAGGGCTGCCTTCTTAGGTTGCATGCAGGATCTCTCCTCTCTAGGAGTAATTGTCCCAATACCTACAGCAGAAAGAGGTTTGGGGTTTTATTCAAACCTTTTTGTGGTTGCAAAGAAGGAGGGTACTTTTTGTCCAATTCTGGACCTAAAGTGACTAAACAAGTTCAGGAAGGACAGTTTATGACCAGAATAGACCTGAAGGATGCATACCTTCACGTTCCAATTCACAGGGAACATTTTCAGTTCCTGAGGTTTGCCTTTCTGGACCAGCACTTCCAGTTAATAGCTCTTCCGTTTGGCCTAGCTACTGCTCCAATGATATTTACTAAGGTTCTGGGTGCTCTTCTAGCCATTACCAGAACATGAGGTATTGCAGTAGTGCCTTACTTGGATAGTATCTTGGTACAGGCACCATCTTTTCATCTAGCGGAAGAACATTCAGAGTCCCTTCTCAATCTTCTTCGGTCACATGAATGGAAGATAAACTTGGAAAAGAGTTATCTTACTCCAAGTACATGGAGTCTATGGAATATACTCCATATCCATGAGAATATTCCTCACAGATAAGAGATTTTGCAAGCTAACTTCTGCATGTCTTGTCCTCCAAGCCTCCTTGAGACCCTCAGTGGCTCAGTGTATTGAGGTGATTGGACTCATGGTGTCTTGTATGGACATCATTCCTTTTGCCAGATTCCATCTCAGACCCTTACATCTATGCATGCTGAGACAATGGACAACTTGTCGAGAGACTCACTCTACTGGTGGCTCTGTCCAGATCATCTGTCCCAGGGCACGTACTTCTTGAGACTGTCCTGTGAGATTGTGACTACGGACACAAGCCTTTCTGGCTGGGGAGCCATTTGGGGTGCCAAGACGGCACAAGGTCTGTGGACTCAGGAGGAGTCCTCCTTTCCGATCAATATTTTGGAACTAAGGGCAATCTTAAATGCCTTGAAGGCTTGGCCCCTTCTGGGTTCATCCCAGTTTATCAGATGCCAGTCAGACAAAATAACCTCTGTTGCCTACATCAACCACCAGGGGGAACAAGAAGTTCCTTGGTGATGAGAGAAGTATCTCAGATACTAAAGTGTGCGGAGACTCATGGATGTACGCTGTCAGCGATCCACATTCCGAGTATGGACAACTGGGAAGCGGACTTCCTCAGCAGGCAATCCTTTCATCCAGGGGAATGGTCTCTCCACCCGAGTGGTTTGAAGAGATATGCAGCGAGTGGGGGACTCTGGAGATAGATCTCATTGTATCCCGTGCCTCAATACCAAGCTACCCAGGTACGGGTCGAGATGGAGGGATCCTCAGGCGGACTTTATAGAAGCCCTATCAGTGTCATGGAGGATCAGACTTGTATATCTTTTTCCTCCATTACTGCTTCTCTTGTGTGGTGCATCAAGCAGGAGCGAGCATCAGTGATTCCAATTGCTCCATCGTGGCAGGGAAGGACGTGGTTTGCGGATCTGGTGGGGATGTCCTCATCTCCTTAGTGGAGGTTACCTTGTTGCAGAGATCTGTTGATACAGGGTCCCTTCGTTCATCAAAATCTAGATTTTCTGAGGCTGACTGCATGGAGATTGAACGCTTAGTCTTAGCCAAGAGAGGGTTTTCTGAGAGTGTTATTGACACTCTGGTTCATGCTCGTAAACCAGTTACTCGTCGTATCTACTATAAAGTGTGGAAGACTTGTACTGGTGTGTAGAGCGTGGTTTTTCCTGGCATAAGGTTAAGGTTGCCAGAATTTTATCTTTTCTCCAGGATGGACTGGAGAAGGGCTTATCTGCTAGTTCCCTGAAGGACAGATATCGGCCCTGTCGGTAGTACTGCACAAAAGATTGACTTCTGGATGTGCAGTCCTTTGTTAAGGCTCTGACTAGGATCAGACCTGTATTTAGATTTAGGGCTCCACCTTGGAGCCTCAATCTTGTTCTTAGTGTTTTGCAGCAGGCTCCTTTGAGCCTATGCATACTGTTGACATTAAATTGTTATCTTGGAAGGTTATTTTTTGTTGGCTTGTTGCTTCGCGCCGAGTTTCTGAGATTTCTGATTTGCAATGTGACCCCCATTATTTAGTTTTTCATGCTGATAAGGCGGTTTTACAGATCGTAACATTATTCAAGAGATTGTTGTTCCTTCCTTGTGTCCTAATCCTTCTAGATTGTGAAGAAAACTTTCCTTCACCAAAGATGTGGTTTGTGCCTTGAAGTTCTATCTTCAGGCTACTAAGGCATTCAGACAATCTTCTTCTTTGTCAACTATACGGGAAAGCGTAAGGGGTAGAAGGCTACTACGACTTCTCTAACTTTCTGGTTAAGGAGTGTCATCCACTTAACTTATGATACAGTGGGACGATAGCCTCCTGAGAGGATTACGGCTCATTCCACTAGAGCAGTGGCTTCCTCCTGGGATTTTATGAACGAAGCCTCAATGGATCATATTTGTAAGGCGGCTACCTGGTCCTCCTTGCACACTTTTTCTAAATTTTACAAGTTTGATGTGTTTGCTTTGGCTAAAGCAGCTTTTGGGAGAAAAGTTTTGCAGGCTTTGGTACCCTCAGAATAGGGTCCGCCTCTTTTTTCTGTTCCCTCCCGTTATTCATTCAGTGTCCTCTTTAGCTTGGGTATAGTTTTCCCAACAGTAAGGATTGAAGTTGTGGACTCTCCCTGCCTTATGGAAGGAAAACATAATTTATGCTTACCAGATAAATTTCTTTCCTTCCTGGCAGAGTCCACGACCCCGCCCGTAATTTATTTTTGTTGGACGGCTCCCTTTTTATATTTTTTCTTCTGGCACCTTTTATACCCTGATGTTTCTCCTACTTTTCCTTGTTCCCTCTGCAGAATGACTGGGGGATAGGGGAAGTGGGAGGGATTTTTAAGATGGAGCGTCTTTGCCTCCTCCTGGTGGCCAGGTGTATTTCCCAACAGTAAGGAATGAAGTTGTGGACTCTCCCTGCCAGGAAGGAAAGGAATGTATCTGGTAAGCATAAATTATGTTTTACAGTTTAATGTTTCTTTTACGTTTACTTTCTAAAGGAAATAGCTATCTATACAATAAAGGAGTAGTGGAACACTATACTTACCTTACAAAAATGCTTCCTTTAAAAGTTATCTGTGTTTCAGTGATAATGTTTACTTTACGCAAGTACTGTGATAAACTGCATACCTGTGCACGCTTCATTCATGAATGCATGGGTCATCCCCAGAGTCAAGCAATATATTTGTTCTACCCAAACTTAACCGCTGTGCTGTCCAGACCCTTTCCTTAGTCAAATCATCCAAAGCCTCGGTATCTGAATTCTAAACCATTCATCCTTTTACCCCAGTCCTGATTTACCATACCAAAATGGTCTGGTGTCTAGTTTAGGGTTGACACAAGAAAAAAAAAACATATTAACAATATTCTTTTCTATATGGATGTTTTTATATTTTACTTATAATGTTGTTGCTTAGTTACACTTTGTACTACTAAATCCTGATTCATTCCTGTACTTAAATGAACAGGATCTCCTGAGTTTTTGAAAGTACCGATGTCAGATGCATAGATTTCATGGGAAACTGCCTAGTGCCAGCAGATTTTCAAACTGTTAAAAAAGCAAGAAAGATAAACAAAATAGTATATGTTTTTTTTTATACTTTTAGCATTTTGTTAAGTTCTCTGTATATTGTATAACTCATCCTAAATTGTAGCCGTCTGCAAAGTATACAGCATCTATATGAAATTTATGTTTATAGCAGAGTAATCACTCAATCTGGCAAATAAAGTTTAGGAACTGCATTTTCTTACTTTCTCTTAGTTCTCTTTTTTATTGGACACCTCTAGCTGTTGTCTTATTGCTTTTTCCTCATTAAACTGTGGCAAAGGCACAAGAACATGATCCCAGATGACAGCTAGTTTATAGCCAGTCATAAAGAAAGCTATGGAGATTCTGCTTATAATGAAGGGCAATGTAACGTGGAGATGTTTGCATAAGAATGTAAAAGACGATATAGTGTGCAGATAAGAGAAAATAGGAGACTATCTAAAAAGTAAATTTAAGAAAAAGATGTCAAATGGAGACTTTCATACATGGGTTACAATGTGGTGTTATTAAAGGTACACTAACGGATACAAATAAATGTGATTGCAATTTGTAGCTCATATCAATCATATTAACTGGCCAAACCGCTTTACAGATAATATATATATTTTAGATAGCTGTGTGACAGCTTATTTTATTCCCCTGCAAATGGTTAAAGGGATAGTCTAGTCAAAACTAAGCTTTCATGATTCAGACAGAGCAGATAATTTTAGGCAACGTTCTAATTTACTCCAATGATCAATTTTTCTTTTTTCTCTAGGTATCTTTATTTGCAAAAGCTAGAATGTAAGCATAGGAGCTGGCCCATTTTTGGTTCAGAAGTTGGGTAACACTTTCTTAATGGTGTCTAAATGTAGCCACCAATCAGCAAGCACTACATTCAAATAAAGATCAAAAAAAGAAAAAGAGGGGGCGCCCTAAGTGTAGGAGAGAGGATGTGACCAAATAATTCTATACTTCTATAATAATTCTATACTTATGTATCTAGATGTTAGATTAATATTAAAAAATGCTAAAGTGATAAATCAAGGTGATATACTGTGGGAACCAGTGTCAATGTGGTTTTAAAGTGATAAATCATACAATGTGCAATGTTATACAGTGTTAATCAATAACAATGTGATACAGGGTAAAAGTAATAAACAATCAAAAGTAAAAGTAATAAACAATCAAAACAAACACAGTGATAATAAAATAAAAGTCTCTATTGGGATGGGAGGCAGCTATCTGTGATGATCCAGGCCAGGATCCAGGAGCAGCAATCTATGAAGAGAAAAGACAGAAGCGCCACATGGCCCAATATTGTTTGATCCAGAATAAATAGATCTAAAGGTGATGAGTAAACTCACGTTTAGTAGAGCACCTCAGTTAGTGCTAGATATACGGTCTGGGATCTATTTGGTCACCCAGAAGACCAACTTCCTGCACAGGAGCTGATGTAAAGTGTAAAGCACCTCTCGTGGTGCTATAGAGGCATGAAGGGGTCAATTCAGTCACCCAACAGACTTGTAGCCAGACATCCAAATGGATCCAGAGGTGCAAGAGAATCCCACAATTGATCCAGAAAAGGAATTAATCCTCAGGAAAAGGATAAAAGATATATATCCCAAAGAAAGATGCAGCAAGTGTTCAAAATATTAAAAAGTGACTTTAATAAAAATGTAAAAATAACAGGCAACGCGTTTCTCAGCCAATGGCTGTTTCATCAGGCTTCATAAAATGTTTACTGAACACTTGCTAGATATACCCTAAACCTAAATTAATTGATATTAAACAGGTGGTAGTGGGATGGGTCTACTTAATCAGTAATATGATCCCAACCAATCAGTTGCTACCATATAGAACACACATTAAAATATAAACATAAACAGTGTACAATATAATATACAATGTGTAATACAGATTTCATACATTCCTAGTTAACATTATTCATGCTACATTTTATTTAGTCAAATATACTTAAAAAAAACCTTTATACCTTATTTTTTAGAAACCAATAATAATGAAGCACACATTAAAACATACAGCATAATGTCAACCATACACAGTATGGGAGGCAATGCTTAATAGCAATTTTTGTATATATATATTTTCCTAGTTGGTATTACATTTGATTTTAAGCTATCATTTCACTAAACTTATAAAGGTCATACCTTATTAAGAGTGACATGTTGTATAAAGGCAAATTAATTTCAGACGACATGTGTGATTGGGAACAGACAGAGCACAGCAATTCCAATACTAGTGAACGTTAAGTTCTTTTGAAACAATAATAAGTAGATGTCTCAATCAGCTATTGTCTCATAGTTTCAAGTTCTGTGTAATTTAAATTCGCCGCTAACTAAGTCGGCGTCCACAGGCGCTCAATGCGCATGACAAGCTGCAGTCAGATATTACCCAATCGCTGCATACGCTCAAGAGTAGGCGTTGGCGATGTCTACATTCCTCCTCTGCGATGAGTGCGCATGCCCGGCTTCAATGTTTCTGTCAAGTCAGGATCGCACAGTAGCGATCCTGATCCAGATACGTGGCACTGGCTGATAGGATTATGATGATAAGGGGCGTGAGGTGTATCGCAACCATAGTGCATCCTTCTAATCAGTAATATGTGGAGCCAATATTGCACCAATAAAGGGGCCAAATAAAGATATTAACTAAGGCGAGTACCAGAATTAACTAGTGAAGAGAGAAGATCTCTTGTTACACCAATAAAGGGGCCAAAAATAGAGCGTAGTGGAGGCAAAACACTAAAATTATCTGGTGGGGAGATAAGCGTTACTGCCAAATCATACTAATAGTGTCATATGAATTACAACAGTGGGGCATAAATCACCCAAGTCTGCAGTTAAACACTACAACTGTATAGGTTTCTAACACTGATTGGATATATAAATTGGGATGGATCAAGTGAGATACTAAAGTGAAATGTTGAATTCCAGTAATAATAGTAGATAAATGTATACAATATGCATAACATTCATATATAACTGCTACTGAATCTGATCGCTGTTAAATGTCTGAGTGCATCCAGATGGAAAGCATAAGATGTACCACTTCAAAAACAGAGATAATATTAATAAATACCAATAGATGGTCAAAATCATATGTTTAAAATAAATTAATGTGATAGATATAATAACTATTATTATAATATCAGATCCAGTCAAAGTTAGCACACTGGTCTATAATGAGTTAATATGATGTTACCTAAGGTGTCTAAATATGATGGATTGTTGTAATAGTTCGAACTATAAACAGCTCATATATAAATATATGATATAGGGAGGAAAATCCTACCAATCTATAAAGGACATCTCTAATATGACATGATGTTCACAACAAAGACAAGTAATGATAACTAGTTGGTTGTATTATTCCATCAAATGAGTGATCTGAGAAAAGAAACTAATACCAATCTCTAAAGGACATATCTAGTGAGACATGGTGTTCACAACTGAATATGGACACATGATGATAAATAGTTGGTTATATTACTCCAACATGGACCTATAGCAACAAATGTCTCATGGACTCATGGGTTATAGATTTAGTGCATCTACAAGTGTGTGCATATATGCAACCATATTGTGTGTGCATATAAATATATACATACACCCACCCACACCCACATATATACGCAAGATGGTTAGACATGTATATATATGGTCAAAAGACCAATTTGTCAGTTTCAAAAGTGTAGCCAGTTCTTATTTCTAGAGATAATGACTTATATTCATAAATCAAATGCTGCCAAATCCACACATTCATTGAGGCCTTCTGGGGCCAACGTGTGTAATTTGTGGATCCAGTAAGTCTCTCTGCGTCGTAGAGTGAGCATAGCATTGTGGCTATTTCGAGATATTTGTTCTATAGGAAGTATAGAGAGTGTTTTAGCACTACCTTTGTGTGCATAAGCACAATGTCTGGAGAGGCTGTGTTTCAAGAATTTCCTTTTGATGTTATAAGTGTGTTCGCCCCATCGTTTTTTGATGGTGCGTCCGGTGCGTCCTATATATTGGACCCCACACACACAACTGACAAGATAGACAACATAGGTGGACTCACATGACATCCTCTTTGTGATTTTAAATTGTTCTCCTGTCTGGTTGGAAGAAAATGTGTTTGTTCCACTTTTCACGACTTTGCACATGTTACACCTCGACTTAAGACATTTGAATATTCCATGTCTTGGTAAAAAATTACCCAAAAAGGTCCTGTTAATTCCTGTGTTATAGTTGTGATTGCCCACCTTATCCCTCACCACTTTACTGGGAGCCAATTTGTTCTTAAGCGTGGGCGCCCTTCTAAATACTACCCTCGGTTTTCTGGAAGTGTATTCCTTAAGATATGGATCATTACAAATGATAGGCCAATGTTTATGGATTATTTGCTTGATTTGTCTAAATTGGTTACTATAACCAGTTACGAATAGTGGTATTTCTAGCATGTCCTTAGATTGTTGTGTGGTAACAGATTTTTTGTTATTTTTCTTTTTATCTTGTACTAAGTATTTGTTTCTATCGTCTTCTAAGGCTCTGAGATAGCCCTTAAGTATCAGATCCAAAGGATAACCCTTCTCTAGGAACCTATCCTTTAATACTTTGGATTGTACTATATAGCTTTCAATTGTACTGCAGTTCCGCCTGATGCGTCGGAACTGTCCGTATGGTACATTCTTTTTCCAACTATGGTAATGGTTACTATTGTAATCCAAAAAGCTGTTACAATCTACCTTTTTAAAAAAGGTTTCAGATATAATGGTTCCAACTTCTGAGAAAGATAATAAGAGATCTAGATACTCTATCTTGGAGGACTGGATGTTACTAGTAAAAGTTAGACCAAATTCGTTGTCATTCAGAGATGATGAATATACTAAAGCCTCTTCATATGAGCCCTTAAATATGAAAATCAAATCGTCAATATACCGGCCATAGAACACCAGACCCGCACCCATAGGAGACCCATATACATGAGTCTCCTCAAATTTGCCCATATAGAGATTGGCAAAACTGGGTGCGAATCTGGTGCCCATGGCCGTGCCTTTGACTTGGAGGTGGTATTTGCCTTGATAGATAAAATAATTATGGTGTAATATAAAACGTATAATTTCTAGAATAAACAGCTGTTGTTTTGAAGGCATGTAAATGTCAGTTTTCAAATATGCTTCAACTGCTAACAGTCCTTTGTCGTGAGGAATGTTAGAGTATAAGGAACTCACATCACTTGTAATCCACCAGATATTGGATTCAGTTGTAATAACATCCAAACTCATCAGTTTGTTAATTAGGTCGGTAGAGTCTCTAATGAAAGAGGGGAGTGTTACCACGTATTTTTGTAAAAATGAATCTACATACGCAGATAGGTGATCGGTGAGGCTGTCGATGCCAGCCACTATAGGGCGTCCGGGAGGATTAGACGCATCTTTGTGTATTTTCGGAAGGTGGTAGTAGAATGCTACACTCGGGTTTTTAGGATACAAATAGTCCTTCTCTTTTTTGGTCAAGATTCCTTCTTCAAAGCCCTCCAATAGAAGGGAGAATAGCTGTTTCTGAAACACAGAGGTGGGGTCTCCCGGTAAGACCCTATAATAGGTTACATCAGTAAGAATCCTATCAGCCTCTTGGAGATAATCTCCAATATTCTGGATCACGGTGCCCCCCCCTTTATCCGCTTGGCGGATCACCAGGTGTTTGTTGGTACTAAGAGAGTCGAGGGCCTTACGTTCCCCAGGACTGAGATTGTTTTTATATCTCAATTTTTTGGGGAGTCTTTCTAAATCTTTAAGAACCATTGACTGATAGATACTGATATGAGAGTTTTTAGTCCTGGGAGGATTGAAATTAGACCTTGGTCTAAAATCAGTATGTATATACTTCTCAGTCAATTGTTCCAGAAGAGTATCTGGTTCATATGTTATCAGAACGTCTGTAAGGCGTTCATTCATATTGTCAGTAATAATAGGCATATTAGATGTGCTCTTTAATCGTTTTTCAGCGAAATATTTCTGAAGAGAGAGTTTTCTAGTGAAGTTGTTAACATCCACGAATAGCTGAAACATGTTAGAGTTGTTAGAGGGACAAAAAGATAGCCCCTTACCTAGAACTCTGATCTCATCATTGGTTAGATGATGATCCGATAGATTGAAGATGCCCTTCCTATATTTCAATAGCTTCTCTTCTTTAGAGGTTGAGGATCTTCCTCTGCTTCCCCGTTTGCGTGCGCTCTTTTTTGTCTTGGGGGTCTCGGAGGCAATGACCATTGGTCTTGGGGATGGTTGGGGCCTATCTCTAAAAAAGGAGTACGACAATGATTTTCCTCATATGAGGTAGAGGCTATATTGTTAGATTGTGATTCCTCTATATGAAGTGGTAAGTATCTATTAGCAGACTCAAAAGATATATGATTGCTCCTAGTTTGATCTTGGGGTCTATACTGGTTAGATCTCTCTTGATTACTTGGTCTCTCCATGGAGCCAGAGATCGGTGTATGTCGTGATTCGTATTTATTTTGGTTAGCTAACCTTTGGGTATGATGGTTAGTAGAATATGCGGTATGTTGGTTGGGAGTATAGTGGTTGGATCTATTCGAATGGTTCTGTTCTCCCAGTCCATTCCCTTTGTTAATAGGTTCCCAGTCATGATATTCATTCCTATTGTTATATGGTCTATCACAATCAGATTGTATATATTGATTAGGTTGCTGACGTCTGTTGTTATGATAATCCCTCGTATGAGGTGAGTTATAATAGCTGGGTCTGTTATAGACATGAGGTCTATTATTTCTATGTGTATTATAAACAGGCTGAGAGTATCCAGATTGTGTAAATGTATTAGCAGTATGATGATTGACAAACTTGTGATCATTCGTATATCTACTATTGGAATTGTTATCGCTCTGTCTCTCATACATATATCCCATTGGTTTGTTCCTGGTGCTCTCATATGTGTGGTAGGTATTGGGCCTCCTATTGCTATTACGGTTAAAGGTATATACCTCACCCCTGGAGTAATCACCCTCATCCCTAGTCAATTTTTTATTTTTATTTTTGATGATTTCATTTTGATAATCTTCTGCACGATCATATGCTAGCTTCCTATCTTTTTCAAAGTCATGATGGGTAATGAATTTCTCAAGTTCTTTTTGAGTCTTATCTATCTCAATGCCAGCTTCGTTGTACAATTTTTGTCTGTGTTTCATTAGTATATCAATGAAGGTAAGGCCACAGACATTGAGGGCCTCTTCCCATTCTTTTTGTACCCCAGGATCTTCCTTGAAAGAACAGTTTTTCAATACTCTAAGACCTCTGGGGATTTGGTTCTTAGTTTTATATTTAGAGAGTGTTTCATAGTCCCACCAATGTCTGTGTTCTACCTTTAATAAATTTTCAAGTCTATTGAACAGTGTTTGCATAGAAGGGTCTGAGTCATTAACTTCAATACTAGACGCAGTTATTTCTAGACCACTGTTGGTTTTTCTCCTATTTGATCTCTCTATAGCAGATAACATATCTAATATATGGTCGACTACCCCTAGTGGCCAAAACAGAAACACTAACAGTGATTCTTGTGATCAAAAAAAGAAAAAGAGGGGGCGCCCTAAGTGTAGGAGAGAGGATGTGACCAAATAATTCTATACTTCTATAATAATTCTATACTTATGTATCTAGATGTTAGATTAATATTAAAAAATGCTAAAGTGATAAATCAAGGTGATATACTGTGGGAACCAGTGTCAATGTGGTTTTAAAGTGATAAATCATACAATGTGCAATGTTATACAGTGTTAATCAATAACAATGTGATACAGGGTAAAAGTAATAAACAATCAAAAGTAAAAGTAATAAACAATCAAAACAAACACAGTGATAATAAAATAAAAGTCTCTATTGGGATGGGAGGCAGCTATCTGTGATGATCCAGGCCAGGATCCAGGAGCAGCAATCTATGAAGAGAAAAGACAGAAGCGCCACATGGCCCAATATTGTTTGATCCAGAATAAATAGATCTAAAGGTGATGAGTAAACTCACGTTTAGTAGAGCACCTCAGTTAGTGCTAGATATACGGTCTGGGATCTATTTGGTCACCCAGAAGACCAACTTCCTGCACAGGAGCTGATGTAAAGTGTAAAGCACCTCTCGTGGTGCTATAGAGGCATGAAGGGGTCAATTCAGTCACCCAACAGACTTGTAGCCAGACATCCAAATGGATCCAGAGGTGCAAGAGAATCCCACAATTGATCCAGAAAAGGAATTAATCCTCAGGAAAAGGATAAAAGATATATATCCCAAAGAAAGATGCAGCAAGTGTTCAAAATATTAAAAAGTGACTTTAATAAAAATGTAAAAATAACAGGCAACGCGTTTCTCAGCCAATGGCTGTTTCATCAGGCTTCATAAAATGTTTACTGAACACTTGCTAGATATACCCTAAACCTAAATTAATTGATATTAAACAGGTGGTAGTGGGATGGGTCTACTTAATCAGTAATATGATCCCAACCAATCAGTTGCTACCATATAGAACACACATTAAAATATAAACATAAACAGTGTACAATATAATATACAATGTGTAATACAGATTTCATACATTCCTAGTTAACATTATTCATGCTACATTTTATTTAGTCAAATATACTTAAAAAAAACCTTTATACCTTATTTTTTAGAAACCAATAATAATGAAGCACACATTAAAACATACAGCATAATGTCAACCATACACAGTATGGGAGGCAATGCTTAATAGCAATTTTTGTATATATATATTTTCCTAGTTGGTATTACATTTGATTTTAAGCTATCATTTCACTAAACTTATAAAGGTCATACCTTATTAAGAGTGACATGTTGTATAAAGGCAAATTAATTTCAGACGACATGTGTGATTGGGAACAGACAGAGCACAGCAATTCCAATACTAGTGAACGTTAAGTTCTTTTGAAACAATAATAAGTAGATGTCTCAATCAGCTATTGTCTCATAGTTTCAAGTTCTGTGTAATTTAAATTCGCCGCTAACTAAGTCGGCGTCCACAGGCGCTCAATGCGCATGACAAGCTGCAGTCAGATATTACCCAATCGCTGCATACGCTCAAGAGTAGGCGTTGGCGATGTCTACATTCCTCCTCTGCGATGAGTGCGCATGCCCGGCTTCAATGTTTCTGTCAAGTCAGGATCGCACAGTAGCGATCCTGATCCAGATACGTGGCACTGGCTGATAGGATTATGATGATAAGGGGCGTGAGGTGTATCGCAACCATAGTGCATCCTTCTAATCAGTAATATGTGGAGCCAATATTGCACCAATAAAGGGGCCAAATAAAGATATTAACTAAGGCGAGTACCAGAATTAACTAGTGAAGAGAGAAGATCTCTTGTTACACCAATAAAGGGGCCAAAAATAGAGCGTAGTGGAGGCAAAACACTAAAATTATCTGGTGGGGAGATAAGCGTTACTGCCAAATCATACTAATAGTGTCATATGAATTACAACAGTGGGGCATAAATCACCCAAGTCTGCAGTTAAACACTACAACTGTATAGGTTTCTAACACTGATTGGATATATAAATTGGGATGGATCAAGTGAGATACTAAAGTGAAATGTTGAATTCCAGTAATAATAGTAGATAAATGTATACAATATGCATAACATTCATATATAACTGCTACTGAATCTGATCGCTGTTAAATGTCTGAGTGCATCCAGATGGAAAGCATAAGATGTACCACTTCAAAAACAGAGATAATATTAATAAATACCAATAGATGGTCAAAATCATATGTTTAAAATAAATTAATGTGATAGATATAATAACTATTATTATAATATCAGATCCAGTCAAAGTTAGCACACTGGTCTATAATGAGTTAATATGATGTTACCTAAGGTGTCTAAATATGATGGATTGTTGTAATAGTTCGAACTATAAACAGCTCATATATAAATATATGATATAGGGAGGAAAATCCTACCAATCTATAAAGGACATCTCTAATATGACATGATGTTCACAACAAAGACAAGTAATGATAACTAGTTGGTTGTATTATTCCATCAAATGAGTGATCTGAGAAAAGAAACTAATACCAATCTCTAAAGGACATATCTAGTGAGACATGGTGTTCACAACTGAATATGGACACATGATGATAAATAGTTGGTTATATTACTCCAACATGGACCTATAGCAACAAATGTCTCATGGACTCATGGGTTATAGATTTAGTGCATCTACAAGTGTGTGCATATATGCAACCATATTGTGTGTGCATATAAATATATACATACACCCACCCACACCCACATATATACGCAAGATGGTTAGACATGTATATATATGGTCAAAAGACCAATTTGTCAGTTTCAAAAGTGTAGCCAGTTCTTATTTCTAGAGATAATGACTTATATTCATAAATCAAATGCTGCCAAATCCACACATTCATTGAGGCCTTCTGGGGCCAACGTGTGTAATTTGTGGATCCAGTAAGTCTCTCTGCGTCGTAGAGTGAGCATAGCATTGTGGCTATTTCGAAATATTTGTTCTATAGGAAGTATAGAGAGTGTTTTAGCACTACCTTTGTGTGCATAAGCACAATGTCTGGAGAGGCTGTGTTTCAAGAATTTCCTTTTGATGTTATAAGTGTGTTCGCCCCATCGTTTTTTGATGGTGCGTCCGGTGCGTCCTATATATTGGACCCCACACACACAACTGACAAGATAGACAACATAGGTGGACTCACATGACATCCTCTTTGTGATTTTAAATTGTTCTCCTGTCTGGTTGGAAGAAAATGTGTTTGTTCCACTTTTCACGACTTTGCACATGTTACACCTCGACTTAAGACATTTGAATATTCCATGTCTTGGTAAAAAATTACCCAAAAAGGTCCTGTTAATTCCTGTGTTATAGTTGTGATTGCCCACCTTATCCCTCACCACTTTACTGGGAGCCAATTTGTTCTTAAGCGTGGGCGCCCTTCTAAATACTACCCTCGGTTTTCTGGAAGTGTATTCCTTAAGATATGGATCATTACAAATGATAGGCCAATGTTTATGGATTATTTGCTTGATTTGTCTAAATTGGTTACTATAACCAGTTACGAATAGTGGTATTTCTAGCATGTCCTTAGATTGTTGTGTGGTAACAGATTTTTTGTTATTTTTCTTTTTATCTTGTACTAAGTATTTGTTTCTATCGTCTTCTAAGGCTCTGAGATAGCCCTTAAGTATCAGATCCAAAGGATAACCCTTCTCTAGGAACCTATCCTTTAATACTTTGGATTGTACTATATAGCTTTCAATTGTACTGCAGTTCCGCCTGATGCGTCGGAACTGTCCGTATGGTACATTATTTTTCCAACTATGGTAATGGTTACTATTGTAATCCAAAAAGCTGTTACAATCTACCTTTTTAAAAAAGGTTTCAGATATAATGGTTCCAACTTCTGAGAAAGATAATAAGAGATCTAGATACTCTATCTTGGAGGACTGGATGTTACTAGTAAAAGTTAGACCAAATTCGTTGTCATTCAGAGATGATGAATATACTAAAGCCTCTTCATATGAGCCCTTAAATATGAAAATCAAATCGTCAATATACCGGCCATAGAACACCAGACCCGCACCCATAGGAGACCCATATACATGAGTCTCCTCAAATTTGCCCATATAGAGATTGGCAAAACTGGGTGCGAATCTGGTGCCCATGGCCGTGCCTTTGACTTGGAGGTGGTATTTGCCTTGATAGATAAAATAATTATGGTGTAATATAAAACGTATAATTTCTAGAATAAACAGCTGTTGTTTTGAAGGCATGTAAATGTCAGTTTTCAAATATGCTTCAACTGCTAACAGTCCTTTGTCGTGAGGAATGTTAGAGTATAAGGAACTCACATCACTTGTAATCCACCAGATATTGGATTCAGTTGTAATAACATCCAAACTCATCAGTTTGTTAATTAGGTCGGTAGAGTCTCTAATGAAAGAGGGGAGTGTTACCACGTATTTTTGTAAAAATGAATCTACATACGCAGATAGGTGATCGGTGAGGCTGTCGATGCCAGCCACTATAGGGCGTCCGGGAGGATTAGACGCATCTTTGTGTATTTTCGGAAGGTGGTAGTAGAATGCTACACTCGGGTTTTTAGGATACAAATAGTCCTTCTCTTTTTTGGTCAAGATTCCTTCTTCAAAGCCCTCCAATAGAAGGGAGAATAGCTGTTTCTGAAACACAGAGGTGGGGTCTCCCGGTAAGACCCTATAATAGGTTACATCAGTAAGAATCCTATCAGCCTCTTGGAGATAATCTCCAATATTCTGGATCACGGTGCCCCCCCCTTTATCCGCTTGGCGGATCACCAGGTGTTTGTTGGTACTAAGAGAGTCGAGGGCCTTACGTTCCCCAGGACTGAGATTGTTTTTATATCTCAATTTTTTGGGGAGTCTTTCTAAATCTTTAAGAACCATTGACTGATAGATACTGATATGAGAGTTTTTAGTCCTGGGAGGATTGAAATTAGACCTTGGTCTAAAATCAGTATGTATATACTTCTCAGTCAATTGTTCCAGAAGAGTATCTGGTTCATATGTTATCAGAACGTCTGTAAGGCGTTCATTCATATTGTCAGTAATAATAGGCATATTAGATGTGCTCTTTAATCGTTTTTCAGCGAAATATTTCTGAAGAGAGAGTTTTCTAGTGAAGTTGTTAACATCCACGAATAGCTGAAACATGTTAGAGTTGTTAGAGGGACAAAAAGATAGCCCCTTACCTAGAACTCTGATCTCATCATTGGTTAGATGATGATCCGATAGATTGAAGATGCCCTTCCTATATTTCAATAGCTTCTCTTCTTTAGAGGTTGAGGATCTTCCTCTGCTTCCCCGTTTGCGTGCGCTCTTTTTTGTCTTGGGGGTCTCGGAGGCAATGACCATTGGTCTTGGGGATGGTTGGGGCCTATCTCTAAAAAAGGAGTACGACAATGATTTTCCTCATATGAGGTAGAGGCTATATTGTTAGATTGTGATTCCTCTATATGAAGTGGTAAGTATCTATTAGCAGACTCAAAAGATATATGATTGCTCCTAGTTTGATCTTGGGGTCTATACTGGTTAGATCTCTCTTGATTACTTGGTCTCTCCATGGAGCCAGAGATCGGTGTATGTCGTGATTCGTATTTATTTTGGTTAGCTAACCTTTGGGTATGATGGTTAGTAGAATATGCGGTATGTTGGTTGGGAGTATAGTGGTTGGATCTATTCGAATGGTTCTGTTCTCCCAGTCCATTCCCTTTGTTAATAGGTTCCCAGTCATGATATTCATTCCTATTGTTATATGGTCTATCACAATCAGATTGTATATATTGATTAGGTTGCTGACGTCTGTTGTTATGATAATCCCTCGTATGAGGTGAGTTATAATAGCTGGGTCTGTTATAGACATGAGGTCTATTAATTCTATGTGTATTATAAACAGGCTGAGAGTATCCAGATTGTGTAAATGTATTAGCAGTATGATGATTGACAAACTTGTGATCATTCGTATATCTACTATTGGAATTGTTATCGCTCTGTCTCTCATACATATATCCCATTGGTTTGTTCCTGGTGCTCTCATATGTGTGGTAGGTATTGGGCCTCCTATTGCTATTACGGTTAAAGGTATATACCTCACCCCTGGAGTAATCACCCTCATCCCTAGTCAATTTTTTATTTTTATTTTTGATGATTTCATTTTGATAATCTTCTGCACGATCATATGCTAGCTTCCTATCTTTTTCAAAGTCATGATGGGTAATGAATTTCTCAAGTTCTTTTTGAGTCTTATCTATCTCAATGCCAGCTTCGTTGTACAATTTTTGTCTGTGTTTCATTAGTATATCAATGAAGGTAAGGCCACAGACATTGAGGGCCTCTTCCCATTCTTTTTGTACCCCAGGATCTTCCTTGAAAGAACAGTTTTTCAATACTCTAAGACCTCTGGGGATTTGGTTCTTAGTTTTATATTTAGAGAGTGTTTCATAGTCCCACCAATGTCTGTGTTCTACCTTTAATAAATTTTCAAGTCTATTGAACAGTGTTTGCATAGAAGGGTCTGAGTCATTAACTTCTATACTAGACGCAGTTATTTCTAGACCACTGTTGGTTTTTCTCCTATTTGATCTCTCTATAGCAGATAACATATCTAATATATGGTCGACTACCCCTAGTGGCCAAAACAGAAACACTAACAGTGATTCTTGTGATCAAAAAAAGAAAAAGAGGGGGCGCCCTAAGTGTAGGAGAGAGGATGTGACCAAATAATTCTATACTTCTATAATAATTCTATACTTATGTATCTAGATGTTAGATTAATATTAAAAAATGCTAAAGTGATAAATCAAGGTGATATACTGTGGGAACCAGTGTCAATGTGGTTTTAAAGTGATAAATCATACAATGTGCAATGTTATACAGTGTTAATCAATAACAATGTGATACAGGGTAAAAGTAATAAACAATCAAAAGTAAAAGTAATAAACAATCAAAACAAACACAGTGATAATAAAATAAAAGTCTCTATTGGGATGGGAGGCAGCTATCTGTGATGATCCAGGCCAGGATCCAGGAGCAGCAATCTATGAAGAGAAAAGACAGAAGCGCCACATGGCCCAATATTGTTTGATCCAGAATAAATAGATCTAAAGGTGATGAGTAAACTCACGTTTAGTAGAGCACCTCAGTTAGTGCTAGATATACGGTCTGGGATCTATTTGGTCACCCAGAAGACCAACTTCCTGCACAGGAGCTGATGTAAAGTGTAAAGCACCTCTCGTGGTGCTATAGAGGCATGAAGGGGTCAATTCAGTCACCCAACAGACTTGTAGCCAGACATCCAAATGGATCCAGAGGTGCAAGAGAATCCCACAATTGATCCAGAAAAGGAATTAATCCTCAGGAAAAGGATAAAAGATATATATCCCAAAGAAAGATGCAGCAAGTGTTCAAAATATTAAAAAGTGACTTTAATAAAAATGTAAAAATAACAGGCAACGCGTTTCTCAGCCAATGGCTGTTTCATCAGGCTTCATAAAATGTTTACTGAACACTTGCTAGATATACCCTAAACCTAAATTAATTGATATTAAACAGGTGGTAGTGGGATGGGTCTACTTAATCAGTAATATGATCCCAACCAATCAGTTGCTACCATATAGAACACACATTAAAATATAAACATAAACAGTGTACAATATAATATACAATGTGTAATACAGATTTCATACATTCCTAGTTAACATTATTCATGCTACATTTTATTTAGTCAAATATACTTAAAAAAAACCTTTATACCTTATTTTTTAGAAACCAATAATAATGAAGCACACATTAAAACATACAGCATAATGTCAACCATACACAGTATGGGAGGCAATGCTTAATAGCAATTTTTGTATATATATATTTTCCTAGTTGGTATTACATTTGATTTTAAGCTATCATTTCACTAAACTTATAAAGGTCATACCTTATTAAGAGTGACATGTTGTATAAAGGCAAATTAATTTCAGACGACATGTGTGATTGGGAACAGACAGAGCACAGCAATTCCAATACTAGTGAACGTTAAGTTCTTTTGAAACAATAATAAGTAGATGTCTCAATCAGCTATTGTCTCATAGTTTCAAGTTCTGTGTAATTTAAATTCGCCGCTAACTAAGTCGGCGTCCACAGGCGCTCAATGCGCATGACAAGCTGCAGTCAGATATTACCCAATCGCTGCATACGCTCAAGAGTAGGCGTTGGCGATGTCTACATTCCTCCTCTGCGATGAGTGCGCATGCCCGGCTTCAATGTTTCTGTCAAGTCAGGATCGCACAGTAGCGATCCTGATCCAGATACGTGGCACTGGCTGATAGGATTATGATGATAAGGGGCGTGAGGTGTATCGCAACCATAGTGCATCCTTCTAATCAGTAATATGTGGAGCCAATATTGCACCAATAAAGGGGCCAAATAAAGATATTAACTAAGGCGAGTACCAGAATTAACTAGTGAAGAGAGAAGATCTCTTGTTACACCAATAAAGGGGCCAAAAATAGAGCGTAGTGGAGGCAAAACACTAAAATTATCTGGTGGGGAGATAAGCGTTACTGCCAAATCATACTAATAGTGTCATATGAATTACAACAGTGGGGCATAAATCACCCAAGTCTGCAGTTAAACACTACAACTGTATAGGTTTCTAACACTGATTGGATATATAAATTGGGATGGATCAAGTGAGATACTAAAGTGAAATGTTGAATTCCAGTAATAATAGTAGATAAATGTATACAATATGCATAACATTCATATATAACTGCTACTGAATCTGATCGCTGTTTTTTATGAATATAAGTCATTATCTCTAGAAATAAGAACTGGCTACACTTTTGAAACTGACAAATTGGTCTTTTGACCATATATATACATGTCTAACCATCTTGCGTATATATGTGGGTGTGGGTGGGTGTATGTATATATTTATATGCACACACAATATGGTTGCATATATGCACACACTTGTAGATGCACTAAATCTATAACCCATGAGTCCATGAGACATTTGTTGCTATAGGTCCATGTTGGAGTAATATAACCAACTATTTATCATCATGTGTCCATATTCAGTTGTGAACACCATGTCTCACTAGATATGTCCTTTAGAGATTGGTATTAGTTTCTTTTCTCAGATCACTCATTTGATGGAATAATACAACCAACTAGTTATCATTACTTGTCTTTGTTGTGAACATCATGTCATATTAGAGATGTCCTTTATAGATTGGTAGGATTTTCCTCCCTATATCATATATTTATATATGAGCTGTTTATAGTTCGAACTATTACAACAATCCATCATATTTAGACACCTTAGGTAACATCATATTAACTCATTATAGACCAGTGTGCTAACTTTGACTGGATCTGATATTATAATAATAGTTATTATATCTATCACATTAATTTATTTTAAACATATGATTTTGACCATCTATTGGTATTTATTAATATTATCTCTGTTTTTGAAGTGGTACATCTTATGCTTTCCATCTGGATGCACTCAGACATTTAACAGCGATCAGATTCAGTAGCAGTTATATATGAATGTTATGCATATTGTATACATTTATCTACTATTATTACTGGAATTCAACATTTCACTTTAGTATCTCACTTGATCCATCCCAATTTATATATCCAATCAGTGTTAGAAACCTATACAGTTGTAGTGTTTAACTGCAGACTTGGGTGATTTATGCCCCACTGTTGTAATTCATATGACACTATTAGTATGATTTGGCAGTAACGCTTATCTCCCCACCAGATAATTTTAGTGTTTTGCCTCCACTACGCTCTATTTTTGGCCCCTTTATTGGTGTAACAAGAGATCTTCTCTCTTCACTAGTTAATTCTGGTACTCGCCTTAGTTAATATCTTTATTTGGCCCCTTTATTGGTGCAATATTGGCTCCACATATTACTGATTAGAAGGATGCACTATGGTTGCGATACACCTCACGCCCCTTATCATCATAATCCTATCAGCCAGTGCCACGTATCTGGATCAGGATCGCTACTGTGCGATCCTGACTTGACAGAAACATTGAAGCCGGGCATGCGCACTCATCGCAGAGGAGGAATGTAGACATCGCCAACGCCTACTCTTGAGCGTATGCAGCGATTGGGTAATATCTGACTGCAGCTTGTCATGCGCATTGAGCGCCTGTGGACGCCGACTTAGTTAGCGGCGAATTTAAATTACACAGAACTTGAAACTATGAGACAATAGCTGATTGAGACATCTACTTATTATTGTTTCAAAAGAACTTAACGTTCACTAGTATTGGAATTGCTGTGCTCTGTCTGTTCCCAATCACACATGTCGTCTGAAATTAATTTGCCTTTATACAACATGTCACTCTTAATAAGGTATGACCTTTATAAGTTTAGTGAAATGATAGCTTAAAATCAAATGTAATACCAACTAGGAAAATATATATATACAAAAATTGCTATTAAGCATTGCCTCCCATACTGTGTATGGTTGACATTATGCTGTATGTTTTAATGTGTGCTTCATTATTATTGGTTTCTAAAAAATAAGGTATAAAGGTTTTTTTTAAGTATATTTGACTAAATAAAATGTAGCATGAATAATGTTAACTAGGAATGTATGAAATCTGTATTACACATTGTATATTATATTGTACACTGTTTATGTTTATATTTTAATGTGTGTTCTATATGGTAGCAACTGATTGGTTGGGATCATATTACTGATTAAGTAGACCCATCCCACTACCACCTGTTTAATATCAATTAATTTAGGTTTAGGGTATATCTAGCAAGTGTTCAGTAAACATTTTATGAAGCCTGATGAAACAGCCATTGGCTGAGAAACGCGTTGCCTGTTATTTTTACATTTTTATTAAAGTCACTTTTTAATATTTTGAACACTTGCTGCATCTTTCTTTGGGATATATATCTTTTATCCTTTTCCTGAGGATTAATTCCTTTTCTGGATCAATTGTGGGATTCTCTTGCACCTCTGGATCCATTTGGATGTCTGGCTACAAGTCTGTTGGGTGACTGAATTGACCCCTTCATGCCTCTATAGCACCACGAGAGGTGCTTTACACTTTACATCAGCTCCTGTGCAGGAAGTTGGTCTTCTGGGTGACCAAATAGATCCCAGACCGTATATCTAGCACTAACTGAGGTGCTCTACTAAACGTGAGTTTACTCATCACCTTTAGATCTATTTATTCTGGATCAAACAATATTGGGCCATGTGGCGCTTCTGTCTTTTCTCTTCATTCAAATAAAGATACCAAGAGAACAAAGAAAAATTCATAATAGGAGTAAATTAAAAAGTTGCTTACAATTGCATGCTCTATCTGAATCATGAAAGTTTAATTTTGACTAGACTATTCCTTTAAAGGGACACTGTACCCAAAAAATTTCTTTCGTGATTCAGATTGAGCATGAAATTTTAAGCAACTTTCTAATTTACGCCTATTATCAAATTTTCTTCAATCTCTTGGTATCTTTATTTGAAATGCAAGAATGCAAGTTTAGATGCCGGCCCATTTTTGGTGAACAACCGGGGTTGTCCTTGCTGATTGGTGGATAAATTCATCCACCAATAAAAAAGTGCTGTCCAGGGTACTGAAACCAAAAAAAAGCTTAGATGCCTTCTTTTTCAAATAATGATAGCAAGAGAACGAAGAAAAATTGATAATAGGAGTCAATTAGAAAGTTGCTTAAAATTGCATGCTCTATCTGAATTACAAAAGAAAAAAATGTGGGTACAGTGTCCCATTAACAACACTTAAAGGGGCATTAAACAGCTCTTGTGGCAATATTGAGCTTGTCCCACACTCCCTTGGAAGGCCAGATTGCATAGTCTGTGACCTGCATAGGCAACAAATAATATAGATGGTTTATGCAAGTTGTATCATTTTGAAAACCTAGGTGAGAAATCAAAGAATGATTTTAATGCAAAACTAAAATATGTTTAATGTTCCTTTAAGGTCTGCTCAGGAGCCAGCAGGATAGGTCTGGTGCGCCAGTCAGTAATGATCTATTCAGACAGCCGCCATCACCCTCCATGCACAGTTTACAACCATATTGTCATTGGGAAATTAGATATTTTTAAACCTCTTTGTGGATTACACATGGGCATTTGAGCAGAAATAAAAACACAATAAATTATTGCACTATTAAAGAGACATGGAACCTAATTTTTTCATGTTTCAGACAGAACATACCATTTTAAACACCTTTCCAAATAACTTCTTTTATCAATTTACATTTTTTTTTCTCTTGGTATGTTTTCCTAAAGTTGCAGCAATGCATTGCTGGGAGTTACCGGAACACAACTGGTGAGAAAATGACAAAGGCATTTATGTGCAACCACCAATCATCAGCTAGATCCCAGTAGTGTATAACTGCTCCTGAGGCTACTTAGGTTGGCATTTCAGCAAAGGATACTAAAAGAACAAAGTAAATTAGATAATAGAAGTAGATTGGGAAGTTGTTTAAAATGATATGCTCTGACTTGTGCACCTTTAAATACATTTACACACTGCCTGTGAATGTAAAGCCATGTATATTTATCCAAATGTTTTTTTTTGTTTTGTTTTTTTGCTTAGAATTCCTTTTCAGATACCAAGCGGGGGTGTCAGCTAACTAGTAAATCCTAAGATTCCTATGGCATAAAAAATGTGAAAAATTAGGTGCAGCTTCTGTTGCTTATCATGCATCAAACACAGTCACTCAGTCAGATAAACTCCTACATGCCTGTGAATAGCAGCGAAACTGAGTGACGCGCCTTCAAACAGAGCAAATATATGGAGAACTGATGATTTATGGGTAATTTTACATGAATTGGAAACAAGTGAAGCTTCAATTTACTAATTAATTAGTCCCTCTAAGGTCCAATAAAGTGCTAGCCTAATAAGTTTGTAATAGGGAAATGGGGTTTGGACAGAGCATGCGGTTTTAAATGTATTATTATTATAATCAAGTTTGCTTTATTCCCTTTGTACCATTTGATGAACAGTAAAGTAGAGCTCAGGAGTGTGCACATATTTTAAACTAAATCATGTGCACACTCCTGAACGCTCATATGTTTATTATTCAGCAAAGGAGGCTACACATTGGCACACTGACTGTGTTCAGCTAGGACTAGTAGTGCTCAAAGGGGTTAGATACCTAACCACATATTTTATAGTGCAATAAGAATTTGTTCTATGGGTGTTATTGTTCAGCATGTCACAAGGTGTGCGTTTATATGGCCAGGTTAAAAGTACTGGAAAGCTTATAGAACACCAACATATTACAAGCATTGTAAAGTGGGTCACTATGTTTCTTTCCTTGTATTGCTACGACAAGGTATCATTTAGAAAAAGGAGCTAGATGGGAATACAATGATCTTCAGAAAGGAATAAAACGGGATTTGAATAAATGAGCTAAATATGTTTCTAGGTGTCAGAATAGGGTGGCTATTCCACAAGACGCTAATCCTAAATGGCTGATCAAAGAGGACATTACTGCATGATTTATCTGGTATTATTTTTCAAAGAACTCATAAAACTGCACTAAAGAGAGGAACTATGGAATTAAAATACCTTGCACTTCTGATTGAGGATTTAGGGGCTGTAGTCAAGACATAATATTTAATTCACATCTTTTTCTTTCTCTAGAAAGCGTGATCAGTTGTTCACACCTTAGGTTGGTGCCCATCTTTGACACCTACCCCCAGCTGTTTAATGCTAATCCTCTTTATAGCCCACCCCTTCTCTTCACTTCAGTTTTTGTCCCCTTTAACTGTGCTGACACAATCATCTAGAAGGATAATCCTTTGATGTTGCTTAAGCTATGATCTGCTAAGCGGTAGTCAAGACTTCTCCAAGCGGACTCTGAAAAAAAAGATCGCCTGACAAAACCTTCAGATCAGCTTCTCACTTTTAGTTTGGCAGCTCTGTCTGGAGATATAATTTTGTAACATTAGCTCATATTGTTCAAAGCTAGATTTGATTATATTTGTACTTATTTCACATTCCAACAACTTCTTTAGGAAATATTTAGGGACAGTTTATATACTGTATGTGTTTGTATGTATATATATATATATATATATATATATATATATATATATATATATATATATATATATGTGTGTGTGTTTGTATGTATATATATATATATATATATATGTGTGCTTGTATGTATGTATGTATGTATGTATATATATATATATATGTGTGTTTGTATGTATGTATGTGTGTATATATATATATATATATATATATATATATATATATATATATATATATATATATATATATATATATATATATATAGTAAGTAAATGTAATAATGAAAAGACAATGTTCCAAATTTAAACTTCTTTAAGTAGTGTAATGGAGTGCAGCAATTATAGATTTGATTGCAATATAGGTATTTTATTGTAATACTGTAAAATGTTTGTTTTAATTATTAGGTATTTTATGGGTATAAAAGGACATTTTAATACAAAACTGATATACTCTAGTTTACAATGCAGATTCTAGGTTAATATATGTTTCACCCCTCACATAAGGGTTAAGCATATAAGTAAAGTCCCGCTAAGGAGAAACAAGCATTGCAGGTCATGAGTGGGAAACCATCAGTGAGCCAATCCAATGTCTTGTATAATATATATGGTTATAATTTTGGTGGTCGAAGGGGGTTTCTATTAAAGTGGCAGTAAATTCAAAATTAAACTTTCATGATTCAGACAGAGCATCACATTTTAAACAACTTTCCAATTCACTTCTAAGATCTAATTTACTTTGTTCTCTTTGTATAGTTTATTGAAAAGCATACTTAAGTATCCTTAGGAGCATCAATGCACTACTGGAAGCTAGCTGCCGAATAGTGGCTGCACATATATTCCTCCTGTTATTGGTTCACCTTATGTGTACAGCTAGCTCCTATTAGTGCATTGCTGCTCCTTCAACAAAATAATACCAACAGAATGCAGCAAATTAGATAATAGGAAATTGAAAAGTTGTTTAAAATGCTGTGCTCTATCTGAATCATGAAAGAAATAAAATGGGTTTCATGTCCATTTAAGCTAGTATTTTGGAGGATTAAGAGACTTTGTTTGCAAAGCTAATATAGTTTCTGGCATTTTTATAGAACACAGAGCTCCAATCCTTCAGGTATATTGTAGAATTATCATAGTTTAGGGCGTCCTGCTCTCCCTCCCAGAGCTTTTGTCACCCTATTAATATCCTAGTTACCTGTGGACAACTCTGAACCTCACCAAGAAAATGCCTTGATTCTGTCCAGAATTATTCAGCTATGGACTGTCCCAGCTCTACCTCCAAACTGCCTGGTCACGTCTACTGACCTCTATGGCGCATCTCCCAGGTCGACCGGTCGCACTACTAGACAGTCATAGCTCATCCTTCTACTGTCTGTCCCCTCTCCTGACTCTCCCATTTTTTTTTAAATTCAGAAATATGTCAGGTATGAGAACACACAAAATAGACGTATGGCTGTTGAAATGGTGTCATAGACATAGGAGTGGTTTTGCTACATTAATGTGGAGGATGGGTATTGGAAGGTAACATTTGAGAGGCTGGAGGCTAATTTAATGGTGCACTCACTAGCATATTTATTTTTTTCAAATATGGCTGCCAGTTGTACTGCTCTTGTTTAGTGAACACCTCGTAGCAGTCTTAAGTATAGGAGTTCAGATAGCTACAAGTATTCCTGCTACTTTTCCAGACACAACTTTTTACGAGACAAAAATCTTACCCCAATATTTTCCTGAAATGTTGACTCGTATTTAATATTTTGTCTCCCACCTATAGGAATAATCTTGCATCTTTGTTTTTGTTTTGTTTTTTGCTCTGACTGAAGGAAAAAATATCATGTTTTATAAAGAAAAAAAAAGAAAAACTTCAGTGCTCAAAAATGTGATACTGCACAATGGGTATTAACATCAAATGTTTTTATTAATTATAAACAGGGGTCAAGTCGAGCGGGAATGCATGGGATTGGGAACGGAGTTCATGCACTATTGTTGCAGGAGGAAGTAAGTTCCCTCCGGACAGAGAACAGAAACGCTTCAGTAAACACTGCTGTTGCTGGTAGGAGGACCTGGAGCACAGTCTGTTTAGAAGGATAGTGAGATCCTCTAGTAATGGATCCTCTAGTAATGGATTCTCAGACCCAAAGGCAACCATTCAACACTTCATTGGATTTAATTTGCTTTCATTGGATTATATACAAATAAATACAATGTGTGTGTGTATTTATGTGTATATATAAAATGCACAATATTGATTATGAGGGGGGTGGAAGTCTTGGTGAGTTCCCACACTTTTTTTGTAGGACTTGACCCCTGGTTATAATACAGTTGAATCACTCTTTTTTATATTTGAATTCCTGTAGCACAAACCAATTCATTTAATATACATTTCTTGCACATATAAAATGCCCCTAGATGTACTGTAGTATGAGACATATTGTCATACATCTGTTCATAAAACCAGCTGCACAGAAGGTGAAATGTAGCCCAAGTAGCTTTTATCATGTATTAAAACAATTGTGCCATTAAAAGCAATGATGCTCTGCACTCATACCTTAACTGAACAAGCAACGCACACAGGAGCTAAGGTAATGAAACCTAATGGAAAATACATTGTGTTTAACCATACACACTGCTGCCTGTATCATTTAAACATAGTTTTATTGGGTCATTAGCATGTAAATAATAGATTCAAGTTTGCATTGCTATTAATCACAATTTCATAGCTGTTTGCTTTCATATGTTATCATGTCTTTCCAATAGAAAGTAGAATATCCAACATAAAAATGTAACAAGGAGCCATTTATCAATATACGTGTAAGCTAATGAACCAGTGCAAGCTCAAAGTATTTTAGATTCAAGCCACATTTATCACATAGTTTGCTTTCATTATCCTAATTATACATGTCAACAAGAAAATTGTCATTTAAACCTAAAATATACAGATTCCTGCTAGTTTCCCCACCCCCCCCCAGCATTATTGCTCACACTGAAATGTTAATATGGGCCTCTGTTTTATTACAGTGAATAAATGCTTCATTTAATCAATTTAGTCTAACAAATAAATGTATAATATGCTTAGAATGTGCTCCATTACTGTGGCTAAAAATGCTGAACATAGTGATTATGTGCAGCGAAACTGCACGCGTGTCAGCCCTTCCATTGATTTTGACGATATTACGACCCACCTTTCATTGCATATTAATATTCCCCAGGCAGTTATAGTCAACCAATACATATATCAGTTTGAAGGAAACCCGTAGATGCGAAACACCAAAAGCCAAAGAAGGTCTTGGCCATTAAAGCTGGCTGAAGGTTTTATAAATAATTAACAATGCTCTTCGTGTGCATTTGTTTGTGAATAAAAAAGCCATTGCTTAACCTTAACTGAACTGTGAGAACAAAGAGTTTTTTTGTGAAACTTAACATATTCCCTATGCTTTAGCCATCTGAAAATTGTGCATTTCCCATTTCCTATGTTCTGGTGAAGTTAAAGAAAAATATATGGCTTCATATTTCCCTTTATAGTTAGACTTTGCATTCAAGCAAACACCCTCTTCCTAATTAATATGCACATTCCTTCACAAGGCTGTGAACTCTTATTAGCTTTACATTGTGAATTTCTGTTGGGTTCTTGATTTTTCAGAAAACAACAAAGGACATGAAGTTATTTTTATTCCTGCCACAGAACTGTTAAATATGCTACCAGGGCAGTGACAAATCAATATATTTTTGGAATGGTGATGTAAAAATAAGTGATAATGATTGCATAATATAGAAAGCACGACCTGACAAGTCAATTTATTAAGAGATCGAAGGATGTCGGGCTGTGAAGTCAGATCTTTTTCATGCAAATGAGATGAATATATTGTGAATAAGTGACAATGGTGTTTGCTTTGTCTGAGAATGTTTGAAGCACATACTTCTATGAATTAATTTATCTGTTTCTGTCTGTATTGTCGTTTTTTGATGGCGCATTGGCCTACATTGTGCGGTGTCTTTTTTTTTTCAGATTTGCTTTTTTAGATTGGTTTAAATTAATCTCTTCTGTTTGTGAGCTCATCTCAAAGTGTAGGCACGTCTCGCTGAAGATTGTTGATCTAAGTTCTCATTTGTGAAACACCATGTAATGTACAAACCACAGATTGCTTATTTCTATATGTGTTAGGATAGCTCAAATCTTTCCATCATACGTTTCAAAGGATAATTATAAGGGTCATTAAATTAATATACTTTTTTGTTTTGTTTTATTAAAAAATAGATGTGTCTGTACTGAATAAAACTACTGTGTTTTATAATCATGTAGAGGCGACTGCGCAGCAATAGGACTGGGAGTTGCTTCTATCAGCCAGTGTGAGAAATGAATCACTGGGGATATGTTGTACACAGCATGCATATCCTGATAGTTTCAATATGAATTGAAACTGTTTAAAGGGACAATAAACACTTTGTAATTACAGATATTTCTACTGTGTTTCTATAGAATAACATATTGCTCAAGTCTTAAAGTTTTTTAAACTAATTAACTTCTTCCTTTTTACTGCAATTATTTATCAATAGCCAAATTCCACCCACCATTTGCCTTATTTGTAGGAGCCAATAAAGTTAGTATAAAGTGCATTGTTTTGCAGTTGTTATCTGATAAAGCGGATTCGGGACAGATATATTGCAGTGTTAGTCAGCAGGGTGCATTTCAAGTCCTGAGAATTAGAAATTACTAAATTTTCAGAGCTAAACAACATGAAATGGGGGCAAACTAAATAATGAAAATATAATACACAGCAGTTTCATTATGCATAACTAAACATTATATATATATATATATATGTATATATATATATATATATATATATATATATATATATATATATCAAAATAACAAGAGTATTGCATTGAGCAATGATACTTTTTTTATTGGACTAACTATACATTTATAAGATGACAAGCTTTCGGAAGAGTTCCTTCCTTTATCAAGTCTGAAGCAATACATATATATAAACATCTCAAGGTATACATTTACCCTTAAATTCATAGTGAAGTCAAAATTAAATTGTCAGGATGCAGAAAGAGATTTCATTTTTAAAGAATGTTTCTATTTAGTTTGGTTATCAACATTGCGAGCACAAACACAACCATCGCCATGAGTCGTGCAGCTACAAGTTCTGTCTAGCTGGAGTACAATATTTGTTGAGTTCCACACATATTTATATAAAAGGCCATAAAACATTATATGCTTCCTTATTTGGTTACTCAAGCTCATAATGTCTTATTGTGTATGAATGTTTTTTCGTGTACCAATTTAATAACCTAAACTTTACATATATATGTATATATATATATATATATATATATATATAAATTCATACATGATCTATATAGCAACATGACGTATACATCCCATACCTTATCTGCTAATCTATCTTGTCACTCCTCATCCATCCTACAGCTAGCACCAAAGTCACCTCTGTCTTCCTCTCTTCCTAATTCCCCTGTCAGTCACAACACCCAAGTTTTTACTTCTTCCCTATCAGACAGACCAAGTGAGCTCACTCCTCCACTTACCTCCCTCCTTTCCCTGGCTGGGTAAACAAATTGTTTCCCCATGCTGAAAAAACACATAATTCCTAATGATACATTTATTTTAAAGGGACACTTAACCCAATTTTTTTCTTTTGTGATTCACATAGAGCATGCAATTTTGAGCAACTTTCTAATTTACTCCTATTAATTTTTTTTCGTTCTCTTGCTATCTTTATTTGAAAAAGAAGTCATCTAAGCTAAGGAGCCAGATAATTTGTGGTTCAGAACCATGGACAGTACTTGTTTATTGGTGCTGTCCATTCAGCAAGGACAACCCAGGTTGTTCACCAAAAATGGGCCGGCATCTAAACTTACATTCTTGCTTTTCAAATAAAAATACCAAGAGAATGAAGCAAATTTGATAATAGGAATAAATTAGAAAGTTGCTTAAAATTCCATGCTCTATCTGAATCACAAAAGAAAAAAAATTGGGTTCAGTGTCCCTTTAAGTACAATAAATAAATGTATTACCAGGTGTACTTGGGTGACTTACTTGATTGCCAGGAAGCAATGGTTCACAGAGGATTGAGGAGTAGGCTGAAGAATCCATGTGAGCAGAACCACAGAATGGAGCAGTACTAGTAACTTACTGAAGTAGGCTGTGTTAGATCTGATGAGGGAAGGGTGGAGTTTGGTGCACAGAATAACAAGAAACAGCTGAGTGGGAGACTGCAGTTTAGAGGGTAAATGTGGATGACAGAAGACAGGAGATGTCAATGGTGAGATGATGCAGGGGGTATTAAATGCTGTTGTGGTAAAAGGCACTTGTTTTATGATGAAGTTAGACAATATGAAACCTAAAAATGGAGCTAAAACGTGGCAATACTAAATGTGAAATAAACAGAACAATACTAAGAATTAAGGTAGTACTCATACAATTTTGTCACTGGCTTGGCACACTATACAGTTAACATGGCGGCAATCAATTTCATTACCTCAAATTTTCAATTTTCCAAACAAACAATGACCCCCCCCAAAAAAATCCCACATAAGTAATTTATCTATAGGAAAACTATGTATTTGCAATAAGAGGGTTCCTTTAAAGCTGGCTATGCTTTCAAAGTACGTTTTGATTCTGTTACAATAAGTAGCTACAATTTTTTGCTGTAAGATTATTCATTACATCTATCCCTTTCAGGGGAGTAGTACTTTGTGACATTACCTCTAAGCTGTTTGTCTCTAGTGTTTACTTCAGCCTATATTTTGAGGTCTCTCATTATCTCTACTGCATTTCTCTCCATTGCTAAAAATGTACTTGTAGTTTATGTAATGTAAGATAATGTAACATTCTTTGTATCTCTATAATATTACACGTTATTACCTTTTGAGCCGTTGCAATTTAAAATAAAGAATAATAGATTAGTTTATAATCTTGAAATTCTTACTTTGAATTGTATTTCCTGCATACAGATTGTGTGGTAAAGTTTATGCATATTAAAATGTTCTTGGGATTAGATGGCCTTTCTGACACATATGTTGGGAAACTGGTTTTGTGATATGGTAAGAAGTTATATTCCCCAAAGACTAAAGGGTTTTCGGTAGCTGGAAAACAAAATTTGTTGCTTTGCCCTTAAAGGGACATACTTAATAAGTGTAATGTCCTGTTGCTTGCATATAGCAGTGTGCGTATAGGGGTTTAGCAAATAGTTACAGTCAGCTCCGAAATGACAACACATTTCTGCCCCTAACCTTGACACAAGCTGGTAATTGGCGGTACATATTCTGCTAGTGATTGGCTCAACAGCCTGTGTTCAGCTCAAAATGGGCAGTGCATTGTATGTTGTATATGCCAGGCTTGCTACTAGACATCACACACTATAGTTTTAGCCTCAATCGCTAAATCGTTGTTCATTCTTTCATTCGGTCCTCATCTGCTCACTATTAACAAATGAATATAAAATTCTCACACTTAAATAAAAGATGCACTTGTAGGGCAGGACAATCAAATCCACTGTACACTCCACTTCATCAAGTTTTGGGGTAGTGCACTCCAACCGTGAGCTCTTTACAAATTTTGTTTGCACACAGACAAACTTTGCCAAGTCAAATTTAGAGATTTTTCTATATGTATCATGGGTTTGTTTTCCTCAATATTCCTTTAAATAGCATTGTTTCCTGCTGTAATCAGAAGCCTCATGCAACAATGATGCATCAAACTGACTAAGGGCCTGAAATTCAAAACCTCGCCACTCAGGCGAGATATTCTAAGAAGTCACAAATGTTATCTTGAGAAATGTTTATGTTGCTATGTAATGTTTTTTTATGTGAAACAGATAATCCTGCATTAGAATACAAGGTCTAAAAAAAAATCCCAAAGGTTTTGTGTGATTTCTCTCCATGCAGGCAAGGTTTTGAATATCAGTCCCATTACCTAGAGAAACAAAATAGAGAAAATATAAACCCAAACAAACCTCCAATCTTAAAACCCCATGGCCTAAATGGTATATCAACAGGGCCATAACTTTTCTTATGAAAATGTGAGTACGAGACACTTTTCTATAGACTATTTAGTTTTTTTTTGCGAAAATAGTTTACCTTTGTTTGTTCAGGCTTCTACAGACTTTAAACTCTTTTATTCCAGTGAGGTGAGACTTCTGGAGCCTTCAGGTGTGTTATGTATTAATAAAGTTGTGTTTTTTCTACAATTTAAAGTTGCTACAGTTCCTTTTCACATACAGTATTTGGTACTTACACGCAGCAACTAAAGTTCAGTGTCATTGGCTTTGTTGTTACACAGCTGCCAATTCATATTAAGTTAATTAAACCCTGGATTGTGTCAAGATATATTTGACACTTTTAAAAGGAAATAGGAAAGAGGCAGCAGATTCGGATATCCCAGAGATTGTTGTTTTCATGCAAACCCTAAGGAAAATTGAGGAATTTGCTTCCTGTAAGTTGTTTAAGTTCTGCTATTTTGAGACTGTTCTATTCACTGTAGCTTTCTTATTATTTGGGTCCCAAATAATACAAACACATTGTAACAGGAAAGTGCGATATCCTCATTACTGTGCTGTGCGCTAAACTCTTGGATGCTGGGCAGTGGGGCTATGGGAAAATAAGAGAATGTTTTTTTTTTTACTTTTTTTTGTTTTTCTTAAGTCTTAGTGACGTTTGTCCTGATACACAGCATCTTCATTGTCGCACTAATGGTACATTTGTCAAAAGCATAGCACAGGTTTAACAAAAGAAGGTCTTTGATCAATAAAATTATATTCAGTAGATGGGCAGAAAATGCAAATTAATTTTTTGATACTTTTTTTTGGAGGGTGGGTTTGTTCTTGTTTTTTTTTTTTTAATTTTTTTATTGAGGTTGAAGAAAAAAGGGCATACAAATAAAATGTGACATTTGAAAAATATACATAACATTTTTTGCCAAGCAAAAATGCAATATGTTGCGCACAGATGAGTAAACAAAACATCAGCCCATATGAAAATGTCTTTCAAACATATAAAGTCAACACCTCAATTTAAAGGGTAAAGGGAGTATATTGATATTATACTTAAAATGAACACCATTAAACAAAATTAGGGGGTTCTTATGGGGTCTGTGTCCCTGAGCTTAACCAGTAAGCTAGATGAACAAGGGGTGGGGGTGGGGTAATTTATTAATACACCTCTTTTTGGTACACTTAAGTCACTCTTAGACTTTCAGCAGAATATAGATTTTATAAGTTCTGTAACCCCTTGTATCAATCGTCATAACTTCTGCATATAGATTCCCCAAAACGGAGTATAATGGTCTCTCTTAGACCCTAAACTTTCCAATATCACTATGTGGGGATAGAATGGGGTATATGTCATCCAAGCAGTACATATAAGGCCGCTCTTGGACCTTTAGGACTATATATCATATTATATAGGGAACTGTAACATGGATTCAGGAAATTTGCTCAAGGAATACATGGCAAATTTATCTCTAAGGCTACTCTGTATATATACGGAAGGGTCTTTTAGAGATCTGAAACTGTCTACCACAGGAATAGAATTAAATTAAAGGTGTGTTTCTTCCCCAAAAAGCTATAGCTCTCTTCTCCCACCTGCTAAGGACATCTGATGCATAAGTGAGGTCACATAGGAATATGGCAATGATTTACCCACTCTCTAGGCATAAATTTACTAAAGTCTCAGGAACATGGTGATTAACTAAAAAACTAATCAATATTTCTATATGGAAAATAAAAATTTTCTTAAAAAAAAAAAAGAACCTTCAACGTATTACTGTACACATACATGTGGAAAAGCCTCTTCTGAACAGATAATGGGTAGGAAAAGTAATCTTACAATCGTTAGGCAAATAAATGGAATCAGGTGTCCTGTTCCTATCTGCGTTTTAAGGATTGCACTTAAAGTCTTATCTCGCTCCTATACTCTGGGGAACCCGCTCCCGAAAAATATTGTAGGGGTACAATAAGATTATTACTCACGTATGGCTGCAATATTCTATTCCCTCACATTGTAGAAATATGGCATTTGTCAGATATCCCAAAATAGTGCGCTAAGGGATGCACAACCTCTCTCTATATAAATTTGCTAAGCTTTTAAAAGCATGGCGATAGCGAGTGAAACAAGGTACTATTACAATATTCTCTAAACATGATACCTATCTCCCCGAGTAGAGCATAAACCTAGATCCTAACATAAGTGGGAACACAATCACAAGCATATATGCATAAAGGAAATTATTCCGGATACATAAAATCAAGTATGACAAGCAAACATAACCTTATATGAACAACATTAACTAAACAATATTTGTGACTGCAAGCAGCATAGCCACCAAGAATAGTTACGGTAATCTATTGCAGGGTGTTAGAGTCTCAAGGCAAATACCACATTAACGGACGAATAAAGTTTCTTTTAACTGGGAATCCAGGGCTTATCCCACTCCGGTATTGTTGAAAACTTGCTCCCAGGAAGTATTGTGAGGGAATGACAAAGTTGTTAACACAACCTCCATGATCCAAAGGTAGTACTCTGGTAGTAAGGCCGCTTCGCTATGGAGCCCAGTTGCAGCCAAGCACACTGTGATCTCCCACTTGACGCCCGGTAAGACAGGCAGATTATGCATCGAAATCGGGTAGTCGGGGCCCTCAACTCCCGATCTCCTCAATTTGTAGTGACAGAGTCCATATGTAACAGCCGCATCTTCGATTCCTCCGGTTATACGTTCCCTATTCTGCCTCCAAGAGTCCTTTTCAGCTGTAAGAGTTAGGTCAGACCCTGCAGACTCCAGGGCACGTCTCTGTTGCTCCATGGACATTGGCACTTTTACAGTTGGGGTCGGAGGATCAGGCTGTGGTATTTTCCCAGGCTGTTCTGTATGCACCCACCGATCCAAGCTGCTAATGATCGCCATTTTAAGATCAGAGCAGAGGGCTTGAATCACTTGCGTGATGTCTTCCATACTGTGTAGTATAGCAAATAGAGTAGTGTACAAAGAAGCTGAAGTTTTTATACACAATTAGAATAGTTTCACAAAGGTTTGTGGTAACAGTAGTATCTATGTATTTTATGGCCCAGAGGCCTGTGGGGGAATCCGTGCGGCAACCTCAGCCACGCTATACGCTATCCAAAAGTCAATGATGGCCTAGTCAGCGAGAGTCTTGCATGGCTTACTTAGAGAACATAGGTCAGGCTGTCAATCATTTACTCCAAAACTTTGGCAAAGTATGTAGGCGATGTTAGCTTCCAAATATGAGAGTCCTAAGAAGTTAGCTCTTCTCATTTATAGCCAAAGAAAATCAAGTTTAATAGAATATATGCAGGAGCTTCACCAAGACACGTCCTGCCGCTCCAAGCGTAGGCTCCACCCCCCCGGGTTTGTTCTTGTTTTAAAGTGATGGTAATTTATATAATACTTTAATGTTCCATATTAATGTACATTCCATGCACAATCAAACTGCATATACATTTTTTTACTATCTGAAAGTAATAAAACCTATTATTTTAATCTTACCCCTTCCCCTGATATCCTCTGCCCCTTTAATGTGCTACTCCGATCTGTAGAGACGTAAAGAGCAGTCCCACCCACTCTCTACGTAGACTTCAATACTCTCTCTTGATTCTCTACCTAATGCCTCTCAAGTCACTTCAATGTAAACAATGAATCATGAGATTGTTTACTTGAAGAGCTGAGAGCTATGAGCCAGATCACATTGTAAAGAGAGTGTGTTTCCCCTTCCTAATGTTTATAAACTAAATTAACAATAATAATGGGGGATGGTGAGCGTGACGTCAGCACGTAACGCAAGATCGCAAACCGACAGTTGCAGCAGTGGAGAGAGTGGGGGAGCTGAGCTGCGATCCCCATGCTTGGGTAGCACTGTCGTGAGACTCCGGGTATGGGACTACCAGAGAGTCTGAAGTCGGATTACGGCTGTGAGCCAGTACCCGGGGGCTGACTGCACACGCCACAATAAGATGCCTAGGCCCTGTAGGACTTCAAAGCCGGCGGAGCAGCATTTGCAGGGGTAGCCGGGAGTGGAGGCTCTGTGATGGTACACTGCTCTTTTCCTCACATTCACATAGTGAGGTCTTTACCCCCCAACTTAATATTAAAGCCCAGAAGAGGGCTGTGTAAGAATCAAGCAACATTAAAATTTGTGGCTGTTTTTTTTTAAAGAAGTTGTCATATAGACAAGCGGGGTTCAGACTGTGTGCAGTTTAGTTTTTTTTGGGGAAGGTGGAGCCCTTTTCTTTCTGGTGACGGTTGATTATGGGCCACTGAGCAACACTAAAATGTGCAGTACTTATAAAAGGAGCTGCTAAGCCTATAAACAAGGCACTGTCTGTATGCAAATTCAAGTGCGGGACTCTGGCAATAAAATTACCCTCCCCTTCCTTTTGGCGACAGCTAGATTTTCTGCAGGGGCTGAGGTTACTTTGGATAGAAATTTCCAGCTGTCATTAAGTTAACATATGGATAAATACTTAAATCAAGCTAAAATGTCCCCAAAGATTAAGAATCTTGATAAGAAACCAACTAGAACTGCAAATTCTCCCAATAAGTCAAGCATAGAAGAGAAAAATATAGAATCCATGGATGCTAATTCTATTGCTGTGCAAGTTTCAGCGTTGGTCATTCCCAAAATTGAGTAGATTTATAAAAGACTTGACACTGTGATTGAGGAATTAAAATCTCACTCAGAAAAGATCTCTGAATTGGAGCAAAGGGTTTCTAACAGGGAGGATCTGCAGAGGATCTGGGAAACTAAGCTAGATCTGTTAGCAAAGCAAAATCATATACTCTCCAACAAAATGGAGGACATTGAGAACAGGTCCAGGCGCAATAACTTAAGATTGATTGGGTTGCCAGAATCCCTCAAATCTCAAGATCTTAAGACATTCGTAGAAAATACCATTCCTGGCATCTTAGGGCTCCAAAATGAGAATTGGATGCCCCTTCAACAACTCCCAGGAAGCCTCGTCCTGTTATAGCTAAACTTCTGACCTTTCAGGGGAAAACTGAACTCTTGAGAGCTTATAGAAAGAAACAACAGCTATATTATGATGATGCTAAAATCTTACTTTTTCAGGATCCTTCAATGGAGGCGGCACAGAGAAGGAGCCAGTTTTCTACCATCTGCTCCCGTTTGGTAGCAGAGGGTAGATTTTTTTTTTGTCCTTTATCCAGCAAAACTGAGGCTAAGGTCTGGTAGTAATTTTTATATTTTTTAAACTCCAGAACAGGCCCAAACCTTTTTGAATAATGACGCTGGAGCGGGAAAATAACAAAGTTGTGTCCAGTTTTTTGTCTCTAATATATGGGGATTTATTTTTGTATTTTTTTTGTATTGAAGATGGTTTATTATCACCTTTTAAATATGTGTCTACATACACACTTACATTTACCACTTGTTCCTTATTTAGCCCAAATGGTAAAAACTTCTCTAATCACTAAAAATGTTTTTTATACTAAAAGCTTGTTTAAAAATGTGTTGGTAGCTTGATATTCACACAATTATTGTTGAAAGAACATACCTTTGTAAGGGTGTATTTTTATAGGAAACCTTTGGGTTATGGATCTACACTGAAAGGGGAAAAGGGAAGGAAATAGAGAGACAGAGAGGGAAGAGAAGGAAAAAAAACACTCTCACTGTGTTTGTTTACTGTGAATCTATATTGGAAAGGGTTTATTATTATTTGTTCAAACACTTGCATATTTCTATACTTGTCTCAAAAATGTGCCTTTTATCTAGTCTATATGGTAAAAAATTGTATAACCACTAAAGGTGTATACTAAAAGCTTGCTTAAAATGTATTGGTAATTTGATATTTAATCAATTTATTGTTGTATTAATGTATTTTTGTTTCTAACCTCCTCCCCTTTACTCTTCTCCTATACATCAATTATATAATTACTCTAAAAGAATAACCAATGGTTAGGATTTTTACATGGAATGTGGGTGGTATCCACTCCCCAATAAAACAAAAAGCTATTTTAAATTATATAGGAAAAAAATTGTGATATCATTTGTTTACAAGAAACTCATCTCTCTGATGTTGAACATGGTAAAATTAAAGCCAAATGGATTGGGGAAACAGTTTTTTTCTTTGTTTAAAAAGTCTGCTAGAGGGGTGATGACAATTTTTAATTCAAATCTAACATATACAATTAATAAAACGCTTAAGGATAAAGATGGTAGATTTGTGGTGACTAATCTAACTATCCAAAATACAGATTATTTGTTATGTAATGTTTATGGCCCAAATGGTCCCAATAAAACATTTTTGGAATAGCATAATCAAAATCTTAATAACATTTCCCAACCACAAAATAATTATGACTGGTGACTTTAATGTCACTTCCAATTCCTTTCTAGAAAGGAATAAAATAGATCAAGGAAATAGAGTACTCAATTATTCAAAATTTCATTTAAAATATGAGAACCATTTTTTCATAAATTTGAGCAAATCATTAGGTGTAATGGATATTTGGAGGCTTTTGAATCCTAACAGCTTAGAGTATACTTGTTTATCCAAATCATATAATACATTATCCCGGTTGGATATTTTTTTGGTTGCGAATCAAATAATTCCAAAAATAACAAAATTTAATATCTGGACCATAACTTATCAGACCATGCACCGGTTTTACTTGAAATGGACGTTGTTAAGAGGTTCTCTTATAACACATTGTTTTCCCTTCCTATTTATATAAATCATCAAAATTTAAAACCTTTTTGAAAGATAAATGGGATGAATTTTGAGAATCTAACTTAGAATATAAGGGAAAAAACTCAATCTTTTGGGAAACAGCCAAGGCCTATTTAAAAGACGAAATTATTTCCTACGTAGCCAGATCAAATAAATTACATTCCACACACTATAAAAAAGGTCTCTAGTGCTTTGAGAGACTCCTATGCTTTATTCGAACAATATCCTAATAGACAAATAAGGGACAATTACTTTTTATGTAAAAGGGATAAGGACCTATTATTGTTGGAGAAAGCACAGGAATCTATTTCTAAAAATGCTGCAAAATATGCTAGACATGGCAACAAAGCAGGACAATTTTTGGGGTCTTTTTTAAAAAAACAGTGTAAAAGGAAACCTATTGCTTCTGTCAGATCTGGAGAAAGTTTAGCGAGTAGTCAAGAGCAAATAATTTTGGCATTTCAAAAATATTTTAGCAATTTATACACAACACAAAACCCTGTAGGAGAAAAAATTCTGATTTTCCAGATTCTCATGCAGGCCTATGATTCTCAAATTATTTCTCCTTGAGCGTTCCTCCAGATCTTCTACTCTTGCTCTTAGTGTTTCTAGATTTTTACCATAAAGTGTGTTATCTTGCTCAGTGTGCATAGCTCTATCTTCTAGGTCTGATATCCTACCTTCCATTTCACTCATTCTAGCTGCAAATTGTTTAATTTCATTGGACAGATTACTGATCTCTTGCTTGATTTCGGATTTGAGCATATCAAACTGTGGTAGGATCAGTTGAGATATCTGTGATACTATATCGTTAATCCCTGAACTCGGTATGGAAACCTCTAATTGATCCTGTACCACAACTGTATGTACATTTGTATTTTTAAGGCGGCATAGCTGGTGAGTTGCCTTTTCTAGAGGCAATGTATCTTTCCATGTGCAATCAAGTGAAAGTGATAAAAAAGCATACAAACCAAAAAACGTTAAAAAAATAATAATCAGTGTGCATGCAAATACGTGTAGTTACTGACAATACGTACCCCTTAAAAACATGGGGCAATAATATTCAGGTGTGACCGGAACTGTAGTCCCTCTGTAGTGTAGTCTAAAGAATGAAATATAATGTGTTATCGTGATCCAAAAGCCCTAAAGCAATTCTTATATGCCCACCACTGAAGTCCAACGAATAAATCCTCTTACAATTATACCTTTGTATTCTAGTACAATTGTAATATCTACAATCACCAATATTCCACATACCGATAGGATATTCTAAATATGCAGTGAGGGTCTACCAATGGGAAATCTGGCATGGTCTCATGCTCATATACCAGGATTATCCTTATTATATACCTCCCCTTATACTAGCCAAGGTACCTATGCAATAACTTATGCAGGTAACCAAATAGATCCCTAAAAGCACTATACAACTAATATCTCAGTTGTGGGTTATTGCTTTAGCGTTGCAAAACTTCTATCTCCATACAAAGAGAGAAGCGCTCTACCAGGAACGAACAACAGCTCAGTGGCTTGTTCTATGGCGATTTACCACCCGGAAGCAGCCTCTTTTAGACCAGTGTGCTTTTCACAGAAGAAAACTTTCCTGAAGTATATCAGTCTGATCCCGCCAAGTAAGGTCAGTCCAGCCCCGAAATACCAGGCAATTCTCCTCTGAACAAGGAACATGACAACCCCAGACGATCGTTTCGGCCTTCTATGGGCCTCGTCGGTGAGGTGCAGCCACATTCCTCTAAGCACACTGGGCAAGGAGTCCACGTCTGGTTTCCCCCATCACCCATAGGGAGACTTCCCCAGGGTCATAATAATTTGCATACAAAGAGAGAAGCGCTCTACCAGGAACGAACAACAGCTCAGTGGCTTGTTCTATGGCGATTTACCACCCGGAAGCAGCCTCTTTTAGACCAGTGTGCTTTTCACAGAAGAAAACTTTCCTGAAGTATATCAGTCTGATCCCGCCAAGTAAGGTCAGTCCAGCCCCGAAATACCAGGCAATTCTCCTCTGAACAAGGAACATGACAACCCCAGACGATCGTTTCGGCCTTCTATGGGCCTCGTCGGTGAGGTGCAGCCACATTCCTCTAAGCACACTGGGCAAGGAGTCCACGTCTGGTTTCCCCCATCACCCATAGGGAGACTTCCCCAGGGTCATAATAATTTGCATACAAAGAGAGAAGCGCTCTACCAGGAACGAACAACAGCTCAGTGGCTTGTTCTATGGCGATTTACCACCCGGAAGCAGCCTCTTTTAGACCAGTGTGCTTTTCACAGAAGAAAACTTTCCTGAAGTATATCAGTCTGATCCCGCCAAGTAAGGTCAGTCCAGCCCCGAAATACCAGGCAATTCTCCTCTGAACAAGGAACATGACAACCCCAGACGATCGTTTCGGCCTTCTATGGGTCTCGTCGGTGAGGTGCAGCCACATTCCTCTAAGCACACTGGGCAAGGAGTCCACGTCTGGTTTCCCCCATCACCCATAGGGAGACTTCCCCAGGGTCATAATAATTTGCATACAAAGAGAGAAGCGCTCTACCAGGAACGAATTTGTGAAAACTTCTATCTCCACCTGGTATAATACATTCTCATAGATTAGTATTAAAGAGATTTCATATATACGGACACAGTACTATCTGTAATCACCTGTTATCTATCTGAGCAACAATATAGAGGTAGTTCATCTAAACAGAATAACCGTCATCACAGCCTGTTATGCACAATACAGTATAGTCCCTCGGCAATAGCTCTAGTAGTCAAAGCCGAGCTTATAATACTGATATTCCTTTGAGTCCTCCAATAATCCAAATACTATCTCTTGGCTTTAGTTGGTATCTTCTGAGCTATCCATTTTTTATTCCTTATTATTTTTTTCATGTCACCCCTTGCTCCTACCTGTGGGTTATGGGAGCCTTAGTTTATTCCTAACCAGCCTCTTGGACCAGAGTAGGAATTTTACTGGGATAATCCTTCCAAGACCTTATTCTGCCCTGCTGGGGTTATGGGAGCAGAATATCTAAACGTTCCTCGGGTTTAGAGTCTTTTCCCTTGCTCCACTTCCCTACTCGTTATATATTCGCTCCTACCCTAGGGTTATGGGAGCATTGGTATGTAGTTCTCAGTTATCTGTGTACATTTAACAGGGGATTACTAGGTATGCCAGTCTTTCCTTCAGTCGCTTCAGCGTTTCCTACCCTGTTGGGCTATGGGAAACAAATCTTTATTGATTAATATGTTTTATGCCTTGGATAGTTTACTGTCTTTTCAAAGGCTTTTTATCCAATCCGCTAAATTTATACTGGATTAGGGGAAGTTTTAGTCTAAACTTTTTTATCTGTGCCTTGACCTTAAAATATATGTGGTATTCATCAACAATCTTATGTCAGGGTTGTAAGGGAAGAGTGCCAACCTTAGTAAGCCCACTCAGTACCTGCTGCACATTTGGCATCCCAAGTACAATGTCTCTCTTGCGAGCATCTCACCCGCACCTTCCTGTGGCGTTTCTGGTCGCCGCTACGTCAGTCTCCGTCTCCCAGCTGCTCTAGCCACTAGAGCCCCCAGCTGCAAATGGGCTTCCGTATCGCTAGGCTTCCTCTACCCGTCCGGCCTCCTGCATCAGCCAAGTACATACTGCGCTTTTGCGGTGGATGTATTCCGCGCCTTCACTGTTCAGCATGCAAAGTTGCAGTCTCGCTGCATGCTCCGCCTCTTCCGGAAGTCATATTTAACATCGAGAAGACTTGATACTAATGTAAACATTTCAAAGTGGCTTCCGGTAAAGGGCAATTTGGATTTTCCACTTGGTTTCTCCACAAATGACTTTTCTTCATGGATTAATAATAATACATTATTGATAAAAGACTTGTTCGATCCGGCAACCAAAAAGTTATTCAAATTTGAAAAGTTCCAAATGAAATTTCCGTTGGTCAAAAACCAGCATAAGTTTTATTTTCTTCAATTAATAGACTGTCTATCATTTAGGTAGGACCTATCCTTCAATATGGCAGACTCGTCCATTATTAGACACTCTCTATCTTAAGAAAATGGTCTATGTCATCAATATATAAAGTAATTTAAGCAGAAGAAGCAGCTAAATTAAATAGCTATCTATGTAATACATGGGGAAATATGCTAGAAGTCCCGGACCTACCATCTAAAATTAGTAGTTTGACTACGGTGCATTGTATGTCTGTTTCCTCTTATTTGAGAGATCCCAGTTTAGATTAATCCATCAAGATTATCTAACCCCCCAAAATATCTGTGTGAAATGCTCAATTATTGGAAGTTTGGGGTTATATTTAAAGATACTACACTCAAATTTCCCTTAAACTTAACCCAGTGTTTATGATTAGACCTCCTGACTAATCAGAAAAAGAATTTATGTAAAAAGGTGTGTTAGGGTTAGCGCTAAATTAAAGCTTAAAAAGGGTGTAAAGATCTAAATTCTTTAAGAGTATAAATACTTCTTATATAGTGATGTTCATAAAAACATTGTGTTTCATATTAAAAATTTAATGAGAATTAAAAATACAAATAAAAATGGATGCCGGCATCAATTGTATATGGATAGTTAAATACAATGTATATAAATGTAACATGGAACAATTGACAAATATATCAAAATAAACCAAATAATTTAAAAACAATTTAAACAGGTTTGAAATGTTATACTTTAAAGGGAAAATAGCGATTATCACCGTGCATATAGGTGTTAGATATTTGCGTTGATATTACCTTATATGCAGAGATTTGTGTGTATTCACTATTGCAATGGACCGGGACTCTCAGTGTTTAGTCCTGTATTGATTAAGTTTTTTTGAAACAGTTTCTATTTGTCGGCAGTTCTCTCAAGAGAAATAAAAGGTCAAAGTTCCAATTTTCGCTGCCGTATGATGTCCGTGTCCTGATGTTTGTGATGGCTTTGTGTGCGTATCATATACGCCGTGTCGAATGTCAGCGTGACAGTAAAATCTCTGTATTGTTGTGGGGAGATTTCTCCTTGTGGTTAGTTGCCTCCAAGTAGTTCCGGAGCAAAGTTGAAGAGAGGTAAATTGTTTACTGAGTCCCCGCTGTATTATTTCACAGCGTTAGTATATAAGAAGGATAGTGATCAGATCATGGGTTAGGAATTATACTTATAGAACTGCACATGCTTATGATTAGTTCAAAGTACCCAGCCTACTGCACTATATCCGACTTAAATGAAAGTATCCAAAAGTAACAATGTTTCCAGTGAGCAAAGTTCTACGCGTTTCAGCCGCTTGGGCCTTTATCAAGATGCTCACCTGGGGGATTCACCTGGTTTAAAAATGTTGAGTTTTGTTCTGATTGGTGGTTATTTGATTGATGCATATTGAATCGTTACATCTTATGAACTTTTAAAGTTTTTTTAGAGTACATTTAAAATAATTTATCTAGTTTCAAAAAATCATAATAATTAGTCTTATATAAAAGAAACACATATAATTCACATTATGAAATTTATTTACAACTTATATCCCTATGTTGATTGTCCCTATATTAATTAGCGCTATTGTGGAAATTTAACCCTTAATCTCTATGGTGGAGATGGCAAAATTGTCTTTATTGTCTCTGAGATTCCACAGATATTGTTAGGAAATATAAATATATATATATATATATATAGTGGCCCTAAAAAGATGTATATGTATATAGAGTAATAAAAAATAATGTATATTATAATATAAACATATAAGACAACGTGAAAATTAATAAATTATATATACATATATCTGAATGTAATGATGTATGTATATATAATAATTTATTTAATTCTATTGGCGATCGGGGGGGGTATTAAATAATGTGTTAGGATGCTAATATAGCCATCCTTTTTAAATGATGTTGGTTTGAATATATAAATATTACATGTATATATAAAAATTAAGAAAAATTTTTTTTAAAAATTAAAAAATGTTTTTAATATTGTTAAAAATATATAAAAATATATAAAATTATAATTGTCATTTTATATACATGTATTATATTTGCCCATGTATCATCTCTAAGTGTATTACAGTAATATATCGCGGAGGGATTATTATATAATGGTGGGATTTAAATTTTCACTATACAACTATTTTTCATGTATTTGAACTTCACTGTCTATTAGAATAGACCATTCAGATCCAATTCTGAGTTTAATCCAGAGGGGTAAAGTGTTTTAAAATTAAAAATGTATTCAGCTTCTTTTTTACATAGTAATGTTGTGATGTTGCCTCCTCTAATTCCTAGATTAAGTTTTTTAACCCCCCAATATTTAAAATCTTTAAGATTCCCTGAATGTATTTCTTTAAAGTGAGAATAGAGTTTAGTGTCTTCTGATCCGTGTTCAATTTTTAGGATATGTTCCCTTATTCGGTCACGTAATGTTCTACTAGTCTGTCCAAAATATAATAAATTACAAGAACATTTTATGCAATACACTATATTGTTATCTGCACATCTTAGAGTTTGTGTAATTTTAACACTGTATTTGTTATTTGAAGAATTAATTTCCTTAGTTTTTGTACTGTATGTACATGCTTTGCATGTGTTGCACGGGAAATAACCTCTTAATACATTACCTTTAAGATCTCTATCTTTTATTATTTTTCTTTCCTTGAATTCACTAGGTGACAGTAAACTTTTAAGGTTTTTTGCTTTTTTGAAAATTATATCTGGCTGGGCTTTCACTTTTTCACCTAATATTCTATCTTCTTTTATTAAGTGCCAGTGTTTTTGAAGGATTCTTTTAATTTCCATATGTTGGGTGCTATATTCTGTTATAAATGGAATGAATAAATTGTCTGTATTAAAATCCTGGTTTTTCTTTTTATTTTTTGATTTTAGTAATGTATTTCTATCTAATTGTTCTACTTTTAGTTTAGTTTTCTCTATTGTTTTTGCATTATATCCTTTTTCTATGAACTTTTTAGTTAATATTTGTGATTGGGTTTTGTAATTATCTATATCTGAGCAGTTTTTTTTGATTCTCATGAATTGACCTTTAGGGATATTTGATTTCCATGAATTTAGGTGACAACTTTCATGATGTATATAGTTGTTGGCATCTGTGCTTTTGAAATAGGTTTGGGTATGAATTTTATTGGATATAATGTTCAATTCAATATCTAAGAAATTTATTTTTTGTTTACTGTATTCATGAGAAAATGTAATACCCATGTCATTTGAATTGATATCCTCTATAAATGATTCTAAAAGTTCTGTGTCTCCTCGCCATATGATGAATATGTCATCTATATACCTGCAATAGTGCACAAGGTTCGCCCCCCATGGGCTATTATATATATTTAATTCTTCAAATAGACCCATAAATAAATTTGCGTAACTGGGGGCGAACCTTGTGCCCATTGCAGTTCCTTTTATTTGTAGGAAGATGTCATTTTTGAAAAGAAAACTGTTATTATGAAGGATAAAATTAATACAATCAAGAATAAATTTATTTTGTAGAATGGGGAGTTCTTTGTCTCTGTCTAAGTATGTTTGTATAGCTTCTAACCCTATATTATGTGATATATTGGTGTAAAGCGAACTCACATCGCATGTAACAAGGGTGAAATTTTCTTGCCATTCTATATTTTTAATTTGATTTAAGAACTGTGTGGAATCTCGTAAATATGCTGGTAATTTGCTGACATATGTCTGTAAGAAAAAGTCTATATATTGAGAGAGATTTGATGTAAGTGACTCTATTCCTGAGATGATTGGACGTCCTGGGGGTTTTTGTAAATGTTTGTGAATCTTTGGTAAAAAATAAAATGTTGGTGTCTTTGGATGTGTGATGGTTATGAATTCTAATTCTGAATTATTTAATATTCCTTTTTCATTAGCCTCTCTTAGTAGACTTTCTAGTTTTATTTTTTGGTGTTTTAGTGGATTCTGTTTAAGTTGTGTGTAGGTAGTGGTATCTTTTAACAGTCTATATGATTCGTTGATGTAGTAGTCTGTATCCATTATAACAATACCGCCACCCTTGTCGGCAGGCTTTATTGTTATGTCTTTATTATTCTGTAATTCTTTGAGTGTATTTAATTCTTTATTGGTTAGATTTTTTTTAAAAGGACGAGTTTGGTCTACAAGATCTAAATCTTTTTTTATGTTTTCTTCAAATAATTTTATATGTTCGCTTTTCTCTTGTATGGGAAAAAAACTTGATTTAGCCTTCATATTTGTGTGAATATATTGACTATTAGTATATGTAGTTTTATCCTGTATAGGATTTTTTAGAAAATATCTTTTTAATGTTAACTTGCGGATATATTGGTTAATGTTGATCAAAGTTTCAAATTTGTTAAGTTTGCATGAAGGTGCAAACGTTAGCCCTTTATTAAGTACTTTAGCCTGTGTATCGTTAATATTGCATTTACTGAGATTAAATATTCCTGAGGGTTTGGTGTCTATTTTTACCTCCTTTGTGTTTTGTTGTCTGGTTCCTCTCCCTCTTCTACCTCTAACCTTCTTTTTCCTAACTGATTTCTTTGGGGTTTTCCTATTTCCATAAAATCTCTGGATGTCCCTGCCTGAGCAGGGGACTGCTCTAAAAAATGTGGATTCTGGATAGAGTTCTCTTTATTAGAAAAGGTGGGTGGTCTATTATCTGAAAAAGTCCAATTTCTATTTGTATTTGAACGGGGTGTGTCTTGTAAAGGGTAAAATCTGTTCTGTAATGGTACTCTCCAATTTTGATTTTGATTATATGATTCCTTATAATGTGGTTTGTTGTGTTCTTTATTCCAATTTGTGTTATATGTGTTCTGATGATAGTATGGTTGTTTTTCAAATGAAGTGTTAGTTCTATATGTATTCTGAAAAGTATCATTGTAATGTGTTCCTCTATTTGTCCAATTTGATTCTCTTACTTCTTCTGGGTGTCTGTTATAATCATAATTGGGTCTGTTATATTGTTCTCTATATCCCTCTTGTTGTCTATAATGATGTTGGCTCGGTTTATTATGAAAATTCTTATATCCTGTTTGTTTATACCCACTTTTGTTATAGTTATTATAATTATAATTATATTCTTCTGTATTTTGATTCTCTCTTTTATAATTTTGTTTGGCTTTAAAGCCATAATTATAATTGTCATTTCTATTATTAGAATATTGTTGTTTTCTGTTTGGAGTTTGATGATTAGAGGTAGTATGTCTATTTTCCATTACCGAAGTGTGTGTGTTTTTTCCTTTACTAAAAATTTTTGCTAGTTCTTTTCTATTGTTATGTGTTACAGTATTATCATCCATTATTCCAGTGTCATTTATTGTAGTTATGTTTTCTACATCTGAAATGGTCTCATCATTTCTGTAATCAGATATATCCCTATTTAGTTTGGAGTTTTTCTGGGTTATGATGTTACTTTTAAGTTCAGAGATTCTTTTAATTATTTCAGATTGAGTATACTTATGTTCTTCGTTTAATTCAATGTTGCTGAGTTTATTTTTAGAATTTTCTATTTCTTTTTTTGTATCATTAAGTTGTATGTTCCTTGCTTTAATAATTATTTTCATTAATGTTAGTGAGGCTGTTTCAAGGGTTTCAAACCATTCTTTCGATAGATGGTCAGGTAATGAAAAAGTGCAGTTCTTTTTTAATCTAAGTCCTCTTGGTACAATTTTTAAATCTATGTAGTTTTGTATGTATTTGGTTTCTAGAGTAAGTTTAATTTCTTTCTGGAGTGAGTCTTCTAGAATAGAATGTATGTCATCTGTATTTAGATTCTGAAGAGTATTTTCTATTTCTAATTGGCTGTTGTTTGATATATTTTTTAGCATAAGATCTCTATGGGCAAATATATCCATGTTTTTAATCTTAATTCTGGAATTGTCTCCAATAGTTCACAATTAAAATTTCATATATAGAAAAACAATTTATAATATAAAAAATCCAAATTTGTATAAATATTTCAATGTAGAAAATGTGAATAGATTTGAATAAAGTGACTAAATTATGATTCTATTGGGAATATTGGAAAAAGTAAGTGAAGAATTTCTAAGTGTATGAGTCTAAAAGAATTTTTTTAAAATTGTGAATTATCTGTGAATTATATCTTTATTTATATTCGATCGTGATAAATTATGTGTAGTGATAACTATCAGTATTGTAAGTTAGTGTCCTAAAAAATGTGATAGTGTTTAGGCCAATATGAGGCTATACTATATAGTTCTAATTTGGCTAAGAGTGATATATAGTGTTATATAGTCTAGATATATCTATATTTATCGATGTTTATATAGTGATTCTATATTTATAGATGTATAAGTGAGTGGATCTAGAAATATGGAGGTTATTCGAAAATTGGAAGTTTGGGGTTATATTTAAAGATACTACACTCAAATTTCCCTTAAACTTAACCCAGTGTTTATGATTAGACCTCCTGACTAATCAGAAAAAGAATTTATGTAAAAAGGTGTGTTAGGGTTAGCGCTAAATTAAAGCTTAAAAAGGGTGTAAAGATCTAAATTCTTTAAGAGTATAAATACTTCTTATATAGTGATGTTCATAAAAACATTGTGTTTCATATTAAAAATTTAATGAGAATTAAAAATACAAATAAAAATGGATGCCGGCATCAATTGTATATGGATAGTTAAATACAATGTATATAAATGTAACATGGAACAATTGACAAATATATCAAAATAAACCAAATAATTTAAAAACAATTTAAACAGGTTTGAAATGTTATACTTTAAAGGGAAAATAGCGATTATCACCGTGCATATAGGTGTTAGATATTTGCGTTGATATTACCTTATATGCAGAGATTTGTGTGTATTCACTATTGCAATGGACCGGGACTCTCAGTGTTTAGTCCTGTATTGATTAAGTTTTTTTGAAACAGTTTCTATTTGTCGGCAGTTCTCTCAAGAGAAATAAAAGGTCAAAGTTCCAATTTTCGCTGCCGTATGATGTCCGTGTCCTGATGTTTGTGATGGCTTTGTGTGCGTATCATATACGCCGTGTCGAATGTCAGCGTGACAGTAAAATCTCTGTATTGTTGTGGGGAGATTAGTAATTGTGCTCAATTAGTAATCCAGATCTGGGTCACTTGATTGTCGAGTGCCCTAGATTGGAACAACTTTAGTGGAAAAACCGCATATTTTCTAAAGTAACAAAATTAAATATTAAATTGTCTAAGGAAATAATCCTTCTTTTGGTCATTAATAAAACTATGGGAAACTGAAATAGAGTTTATATTAATAACAATATTAAATATTAGAAAATTAATATTTGGTAACTGGATTAATCATAAAATACCGTCTACCAGGCAAATTAAAAACATTTTAGTTAATCAGTTAATAATAGAGGCCTTTGACTTTAAAATAAACAGGAAGAGAGATGTTAAGGGGCTTACTAAAACTTGGGGTAAATTTATTAAGTATATGGGAATAGAACTGAAAAATCTGATATTGCATATTATTAATGTACAGATTTAAAGTAAATCTTCTTCCATGTAGATCCTCTAGTTGGAGAAAAGAGTAAAGGGGTGTTTTTTTGTTTTTTTTTTCCTATGTTCTCTTTTTTCTTTTCTTTTTTAAAAACCCCCCAGCTCTTTAGTTGTTTTACTATAATGTTATAAGTAGATAGTACACTGAGTAAATAATGTAAAGTAACAAGAAGATATTGTATCTTGTAAGTTAATGTAATCTGCCATTCCTTTTTTCACTGTATTTTGTATATTATATTGTATAATAAAATAATGAAAAATAAAAAATTGTTATCAATAGATTTAATAAAATAACACACTTTTACAGTTTACTTGACAAAACTGATGCTGCAGATGCCTACAACTGTAAACAATTATTCTGAACTAGTGCTCTGAATTACTGTTTACAGCTCTATAAGAGGGAATCCTCATTGGGCGCTTCCTAATAATCAAAGGTAATCAGAGCGCATGGACAAGTCTGCAACGTCGGGAAAGCTATTGCTTTATGCGAACCGTATGACTAGAAAGATAATATCACTGCAAGAAAAAAACCGTGCATCGAGGGGAGCAGGGGGTTTAAAAATAAACTTCTGAATGATTTTACAATTTCAGGCTACATTATATATTCCTTTAAATTTACACTCTCACAAACACACACACACACATATATATATATATATATATATATATATATATATATATATATATATATTATTTTATTTTATTTTTTGACAGAGATTTGAAATATATTATTGTAAAACTGTTAACCATCACTTCAATTATAAACACTGAAGTAGAATTTTTGAAGCTATTTAAAATGACATAATTGTACAGTGTGCACTATTCCTAAAAATGAATACAAAACACTACCAGCTTGATAGGCTTTTTTTTAAACTGCAATTTAAAAATAGAAAATATATTATTAATGGTAGCCCATTTTTTCTGAAGGTGTTCCAATGTTTAAATAAAAGAAAAAAGGGAAGAGAATATTTATTTTTGACATTTTTGGGTTTGTTTTTCTTTTTCTTTATTGCTTTTTTGGGGGGAAAAGAAAATAAAGAAAAACTACACAAAACTAATTTCTGCACTTTTGAAAATTCAAATTTGAAAGTTATATAGAATAGCTGAATGGAAACTATATGATGAAGATGAAAGACATGGTAAAGGGATAGAAAAGTTCAAATTAAACTTTCATGATTCAGATAGGGCATCATGATAAAATTTACTTTTATCATCAAATGTGCTTTGTTCTCTTGTTATTCTTAGTTGAAAGCTAAACCTAGGTAGGCTCATAAACGAATTTCTAAGCCCTTGAAGGCCACCTCTTATCCCAATGCATTTGACCGTTTTTCACAGCTAGAGGGCATTAGTTCATGTGTTTCATATACAGTAGATAACATTGTGCACACGCACGTGAAGTCAGCACTAATTGCCTGAAATGCAAGTCTGTCAAAAGATCTGAGATAAGGAGGCAGTCAGCAGAAGCTTAGATACAAGGTAATTACAGAGGTAAAAAAGTATATTTCTATAACAGTGTTGGTTATGCAGAACTGAGGAATAGTAAATTAAGGGATTATCTATCTTTTTATACAATAACATTTTTGGTGTTTACTACCCTTTAATGGATGATGTACATGCGTATGTATGATGTCAAAAATACCTGAGTATTGCAGCAACTATTAGCATGAATAAAAAAAAATGAGATTAATTGAGCACAAAAAATGTTTGTTTCTTGCATACAGGTGGTGAGAATTCTCAATCCATTACTCCTGAAAATTACTATTCGCCGCCATTAAGAGAATGCAAAGATTCACAATCCCTAAGATCTCTATAACACCCCTCCCACCTCACTGGTAACTCAGTCTTGTCTTTGCCTCTGCTGGAGGAAGGTGAAGAATGAAGATGTGCATGTTATTCATTAGTGAGAAGGGGTTCTCAAGCTGAGTTGAGGCTCGGTTTCCCTCAGAATACAATTCTTGATGGAGGGATGTATTTGGAGTATGAGTAGTGGCATATTTTTCACCTGTGGGGAATTAGTGACAAGCCTTCCACAGGTGTCATAGGGACTTGACCTTTGCTCTTCCTCTTGGATCGTCAATATAATCCTCTGCTGTTATGTTTTAGCAATGGTTTTGGTCGGGTTTTCACTCGTGTATATTATTAGACACACATCAGGTTTTTTGTGCACGTACATTTTGTAACACACCTTGAGCCGGCATGCTCTAGCGTGGTAATGTAGTTAGTTTTGGCAAGCTTTTTTCTTTATATGATGTCAGATTGGCATGTTCCCCCTCTCTTCTTTAGTATGCTATCTCAATGTCGCATGTCCTGAGTCCTACTGCCTTTGTTTTATTATTTTTGATTTTGTAAGTTTTTAAGAGTTACTTTCTGAGGGGGGTAAGTGTTTCCCTTTCCGCAAGAGTGCTTTTAATGAGGACATTACTATTTATCTATATGTTTGATTTGTCTGCATTTAAATTATTTATTAGTTTTCTGCAGTTATGGAGCCTTCCAATTATGTCCCTAAATATGCCTTAGAAGCTTGGTCATCTGAACACTTTCTTATCAGTGTTAAATGTTTGTATTGTAAATTGGATGAGGTTTTACCTCCAGCAAAATTATGCAATAAATGTATTAATATTTTAACGAGTTCTAACCAGTCTAATGCTGCTCTTGCTTCTAAAGGTTCTTTGATTCAGCACCTTGGAAGCTTTGTTGATTGGTGGCTAAATGTAGCCACCAATCAGCAAGCACTACCCAGGGTGCTAAACTAGAAATAGGCCGGCTTGTAAGCTTACATTACTACTTTTTCAAATAAAGATAGCAAGAGAACAAAGACATATTGATAATAGGAGTAAATTAGAAAGTTGCTTACAATTGCATTATCTGTCTGAATGATGAAATAATTAAATTGGGCTCAGTATCTATTTAAATGTGCTAATACTTTTAATTTATAATGCTGTTTTATACACCGTTACTTTCCAGAAGAGTTTTATGGTTAAAATCTTGGTCTGCTGATATGGTTTCTAAATCCAGGGTTTTATCTCTCTCTTTTCTCTCTTTCTTTCTCTCTTTTCAGGGAAAGATGTTGTTTAGTTCTGGTGTGGATTCTGCTATCGCTAGTGTGACTAGAGGTAAAGGGGCTTTTCTTCCTTAGGACAAGAAGTCCAAAGGTAAATTTTAAAGCTCTCAAGTTTTAGCAGTCCAAGAAAAGTCCAAGAAATCTTCTCCCTTATCCAAGTTTGCATAAAGGTACAGCCCCTGATCCAGAGGCTCTGGTAGGGGGCAGGTTATACCTTTTTCAGGAAGCTTGTTTTCAGTCTGTTCAGGATGCCTGGGTTCTAAACATAGTCTCTCAGGGTTATTGAATAGGTTTCTGAACAAGGCCCTCCCAGGGGAAAGTTTTGTTCTGTCCAATGTTCATAAAAATTTGAGAAGGCGAGGGGGCGTGTCTAGGTGGCGTCCATGACAGGACGTATTATCAGGAGCTCTAGGAGAGGATCTGTACATCCCGCCGGTTATATATAGATAACTGCAGCAACTACGGAAAAAAACTTTATATACGACTACAGTATAACCTACTGAATCGAATCATGTCAAATTTGCTGAAATAATGACCCTGGAGCCTGATCTAGACAGTTGAGGCCTCTGGCGGCGGCCTCCTCCTGAGACCTCAGCCCCCCCCGGTTATCCGGGTAAGGCATTTCCTATTGGATTGCAATTTATTCACAGCGATATTTCCCTAATTTACTACATCAAAGTTATGGCACTCCATCCGCGAGACTCTGAGACCGCTATTTGTGCCCTCTTTGAAGAACATTATCAGAGACTACGGACCCTAATTGCTGAGGGGTTTGGCGCCAGACAACAGCCGTGTGCAACCCTCGATGAAACCAATCCTCCTGCGCCACCAGCACAAGTGCAGCTGCCGGATGAAGGATCTAATACACTAGCAGCAAAGGAAATTGAGGATCCCCCTGGGTTTCCCCCCGCTTCCTTAGACAAAGTGTATCCGCTCAAATGCGTGGCGGAAGGCCCTGAAGATGAAGTATCAGTGGAAAACGGTCCCTACCCTAAAAGGTGGAATGATCCGGGTAAGCCGACATTTCTCAATAAGGTTTTACTATGTGAGCAGAGGCTTGCACAAAGCCATCAGTCTAACTTTGATAAGGGAAACCCAAGTCCGTTAACCCAGAACTTGCTTGCCGATCGAGAATCCTGTACAGATCACCTGCAACAACTTTTCAAGTTTGCACAGTTGTGGAGCCGTAATGGCCCACATGGGGTGATCTCCATCACAGGCTGTGTGGAGCGACTTTTATTCCACTTTCTGCGCTGGAGAATTAGTGGTGACACATGGCAGGTAACAGAGTGTCAACGTTTACCTATGTTAACGTTCCTTAAAGCCGGAGTAGGCTAAACCACTTCCCTTTCCTCAGCTGACGTCTGGCAATAAAGATAAGAGGACGGTAGCTCATAAGCAAGTTGCCTTTCTATTGGACTTTTATTCGTATGAGGGACACATTAGCTAATAGCTTATATTTTCTTCACACAAGTGTTATGTTGCAACAGCTCTTTTAGTCCTAATTTATGATTCTCAGAAGTCTCTCGCATACACCCTTCAGCAGGAAGTACTTGCAACACAACTTTTTCTCTGCATATGGGTCAGAGGGTTGGATATCAAACTTTAACTTCACTTGCTTAAGAACTCTCAGGGTGTCACAACCTTTTTGTCTATCGCTTAAACTTTTGTCTCTCAGTATGCTCTTTGTGCATGGCGATTTGTTTAGATAAAGGGTTAACCTGCATAACTGCTGTCGTAGATACTTTGCTCAAAGGTTGGAGTTGGCTTACCTGTAAATTTTTTGTTATGGGGGGTTTGATGAATCTTTAGGAGACCTCTAGGACCTACCTTACTGCTTTTGCATTTACTCAACAAAAAAAAAAGCAAAGGGAGAAAAGAAAAAAAGAAACTAAGATAAGGGGTTAAAATGAAAAGTTTTTGTTTATTTGTTGCTATGTTGCTTCGTTTTATAGGATTTGAAGACAATAGTGATAATATAATATAACATGGGTACCATAATCAGTTTTCTTTATGCATACAACAGGAGTGGGACCCCTTTACTGCTTTTCCTCAATTTAAAACAGTAGGTCTGTCCATCTTATGCCTTACAGTCTCATTTAGATTGTCTCCCTATATTTCCCAACACATAATCACTATCTGAGTTTTCCTCTATATGGGACTTACGTTTTCTTAAGTAAACGCAACCCTAGGAACTACTTAATATCATTACTACTTACTGAATGGGCGTGTAGCTACTACGCCGTCTTATATAGATACCATGAATTCCTCAAAGGGTTTTCTCATTGGTGCCTTCTTACAAGGTATTGGTCTCGCTCTGTCTGCGGCCGAGATAGGGTGATACTTCATTATTTTAACACTACGTGTCTTATGTACTTATTTTTGTGTAACTGTCCCTACCAGATTGGGATACCTAATCACAAAAACTACTGGGAAGAAATCACTGAGCACTTACCCTAAAACATACCCTATCCCCTGTCCAATATTTTACTGTGGCCCTGCTTGTGTCATGCGACATTATAAGAACATATAATTAAAAAGTGTCACGACTCTTATAAATAGCTGGGTGGAGTTTAGTGTTTATCAGGGACATCATAATAAACCAGAAAGTTATTTCTTCTGTTAAGTGTGATCAGTCCACGGGTCATCATTACTTCTGGGATATTACTCCTCCCCAACAGGAAGTGCAAGAGGATTCACCCAGCAGAGCTGCATATAGCTCCTCCCCTCTACGTCACTCCCAGTCATTCTCTTTCACCCAACGACTAGATAGGATTTGTGAGAGGACTATGGTGATTATACTTAGTTTTATATCTTCAATCAAAAGTTTGTTATTTTAAAATAGCACCGGAGTGTGTTATTACCTCTCTGGCAGAGTTTGAAGAAGAATCTACCAGAGTTTTGCTATGATTTTAGCCGGAGTAGTTAAGATCATATTGCTGTTCTCGGCCATCTGAGGAGTGAGGTAAACTTCAGATCAGGGGACAGCGGGCAGATGAATCTGCATAGAGGTATGTAGCAGTTTTTATTTTCTGACAATGGAATTGATGAGAAAATCCTGCCATACCGATATAATGTCATGTATGTATACTTTACACTTCAGTATTCTGGGGAATGGTACTTCACTAGAATTACACTGTAAGAAATACATAAAGCTGCTTAATAACTAGAGATTATGTTTAACGTTTTTGCTGGAATGTAAAATCGTTTTCATTTGCTGAGGTACTGTGTGAATAAATGTTTGGGCACTATTTTTCCACTTGGCAGTTGCTTAATCTGTTTTTCTGACAGTTTCTGTTCTCCCTCACTGCTGTGTGTGAGGGGGAGGGGCCGTTTTTTGGCGCTTTTACTATGCATCAAATATTTCAGTCAGCAACTCATTGTATTCCCTGCATGATCCGGTTCATCTCTACAGAGCTCAGGGGTCTTCAAAACTTATTTTGAGGGAGGTAATTTCTCTCAGCAGAGCTGTGAGAATTATAGTTTGACTGAGATAAAAAACGTTTATTCTGTAATTTGTTTCCTGCTTTCAGAATTTGTTATCTTTGCTAATGGGATTAAACCTTTGCTAAAGTTGTGTTGTTTACAAGGATTGAGGCTATAACTGTTTCAATTTATTAATTTTCAACTGTCATAGATCTTCTGTGCTTCTTAAAGGCACAGTACGTTTTAATATTATTCTAATTGAATTGTATTTCCAAGTTGCAAGTTTATTTGCTAGTGTGTTAAACATGTCTGATTCAGAGGATGATAATGACCACTGTAGATTTAAAAGATGCTTACCTTCACATACCGATTCACAAAGATCATTATCGGTACCTAAGGTTTGCCTTCCTAGACAGGCATTACCAGTTTGTGGCTCTTCCATTCGGATTGGCTACAGCTCCAAGAATCTTCACAAAGGTTCTGGGTGCTCTTCTGGCGGTACTAAGACCGCGGGGAATCTCGGTAGCTCCATACCTAGACGACATTCTGATACAAGCTTCAAGCTTTCAAACTGCCAAGTCTCATACAGAGTTAGTGCTGGCATTTCTAAGGTCACATGGATGGAAGGTGAACGAAAAGAAAAGTTCACTCGTTCCACTCACAAGAGTTCCCTTCCTGGGGACTCTTATAGATTCTGTAGAAATGAAGATTTACCTGACAGAGGACAGGCTAACAAGACTTCAAAGTGCTTGCCGCACCCTTCATTCCATTCAACACCCGTCAGTGGCTCAATGCATGGAGGTAATCGGCTTAATGGTAGCGGCAATGGACATAGTACCCTTTGCACGCTTACACCTCAGACCACTGCAACTGTGCATGCTAAGTCAGTGGAATGGGGATTACTCAGACTTATCCCCTTCTCTGAATCTGGATCAAGAGACCAGAAATTCTCTTCTATGGTGGCTTTCTCGGCCACATCTGTCCAGGGGGATGCCATTCAGCAGACCAGACTGGACAATTGTAACAACAGACGCCAGCCTTCTAGGTTGGGGTGCCGTCTGGAATTCTCTGAAGGCTCAGGGACAATGGAGTCAGGAGGAGAGTCTCCTGCCAATAAACATTCTGGAATTGAGAGCAGTTCTCAATGCCCTCCTGGCTTGGCCCCAGTTGACAACTCGGGGGTTCATCAGGTTTCAGTCGGACAACATCACGACTGTAGCTTACATCAACCATCAGGGAGGGACAAGAAGCTCCCTAGCTATGATGGAAGTATCAAAGATAATTTGCTGGGCTGAGTCTCACTCTTGCCACCTGTCAGCAATCCACATCCCGGGAGTGGAGAACTGGGAGGCGGATTTCTTAAGTCGTCAGACTTTTCATCCGGGGGAGTGGGAACTTCATCCGGAGGTCTTTGCCCAAATACTTCGACGTTGGGGCAAACCAGAGATAGATCTCATGGCGTCTCGACAGAACGCCAAGCTTCCTCGTTACGGGTCCAGATCCAGGGATCCAGGAGCAGTCCTGATAGATGCTCTGACAGCACCTTGGGACTTCAGGATGGCTTACGTGTTTCCACCCTTCCCGTTGCTTCCTCGATTGATTGCCAGAATCAAACAAGAGAGAGCATCAGTGATTCTAATAGCACCTGCGTGGCCACGCAGGACTTGGTATGCAGACCTGGTGGACATGTCATCCTGTCCACCTTGGTCTCTACCTCTGAAACAGGACCTTCTGATACAGGGTCCCTTCAAACATCAAAATCTAACTTCTCTGAAGCTGACTGCTTGGAAATTGAACGCTTGATTTTATCAAGACGTGGATTTTCTGAGTCAGTTATTGATACCTTAATACAGGCTAGGAAACCTGTTACCAGAAAGATTTACCATAAGATATGGCGTAAATACCTATATTGGTGTGAATCCAAAGGTTACTCTTGGAGTAAGGTTAGGATTCCTAGGATATTGTCTTTTCTACAAGAAGGTTTAGAAAAGGGTTTATCTGCTAGTTCATTAAAGGGACAGATCTCAGCTCTGTCCATTCTGTTACACAAACGTCTGTCAGAAGTTCCTGACGTCCAGGCTTTTTGTCAGGCTTTGGCCAGAATTAAGCCTGTGTTTAAAACTGTTGCTCCACCATGGAGTTTAAACCTTGTTCTTAATGTTTTACAGGGCGTTCCGTTTGAACCCCTTCATTCCATTGATATAAAGTTGTTATCTTGGAAAGTTCTATTTTTAATGGCTATTTCCTCGGCTCGAAGAGTCTCTGAATTATCAGCCTTACATTGTGATTCTCCTTATTTGATTTTTCATTCGGATAAGGTAGTCCTGCGTACTAAACCTGGGTTCTTACCTAAGGTAGTTACTAACAGGAATATCAATCAAGAGATTGTTGTTCCTTCTTTATGCCCAAATCCTTCTTCAAAGAAGGAACGTCTACTGCACAACCTGGATGTAGTCCGTGCTCTAAAATTTTACTTACAGGCAACTAAGGAATTTCGACAAACGTCTTCTCTGTTTGTCATTTACTCTGGGCAGAGGAGAGGTCAAAAAGCTTCCGCTACCTCTCTTTCTTTTTGGCTTCGTAGCATAATTCGTTTAGCTTATGAGACTGCTGGACAGCAGCCTCCTGAAAGAATTACAGCTCATTCTACTAGAGCTGTGGCTTCCACTTGGGCCTTCAAGAATGAGGCCTCTGTTGAACAGATTTGCAAGGCTGCAACTTGGTCTTCGCTTCATACTTTTTCCAAATTTTACAAATTTGACACTTTTGCTTCATCAGAGGCTATTTTTGGGAGAAAGGTTCTTCAGACAGTGGTTCCTTCTGTATAAAGAGCCTGCCTATCCCTCCCGTCATCCGTGTACTTTTGCTTTGGTATTGGTATCCCAGAAGTAATGATGACCCGTGGACTGATCACACTTAACAGAAGAAAACATAATTTATGCTTACCTGATAAATTCCTTTCTTCTGTAGTGTGATCAGTCCACGGCCCGCCCTGTTTTTAAGGCAGGTAAATATTTTTTAATTTATACTCCAGTCACCACTTCACCCTTGGCTTTTCCTTTCTCGTTGGTCCTTGGTCGAATGACTGGGAGTGACGTAGAGGGGAGGAGCTATATGCAGCTCTGCTGGGTGAATCCTCTTGCACTTCCTGTTGGGGAGGAGTAATATCCCAGAAGTAATGATGACCCGTGGACTGATCACACTACAGAAGAAAGGAATTTATCAGGTAAGCATAAATTATGTTTTTATCTATTATTGTGGAAACTTGTTATACTATTTATTGTTGATATGTAAATTTACTGTTTTATGTTCCTTATAAGCCCAAGAACGGCTATAGGTTAACTTACCTCCATCGAATATTGTTATTCTACTAAGGTCCAAGAGTGGCCTATTTTTTCTAGCGGAGGAATATTTAATTATAAAAATGAGGTTCAGGTACCTGTGCCTACTTAATTTTTAAATGTATAATGTATATGTACCTGAAACTGTACACTACTTTATCAATGTGAACTTTACCTCAACGTCTGTTACTTTTACGTTTTGGCAATTTTACATGCTTTGTATATGTTGTTATGTACCTCAATAAGAAAAAAAAATTTGAGAAGGCTCAGGCCTTTTTTTTTCAGTCAGTTTCGGATCCACAATCTATGCAAGTGATTGTTCCTGTTCTGTTGTTGGAAAAGGGAATGCTGTTTTACTCTGTTGTCTGCATTGTTTCAAAGATGGAGAGAACTTTGAGGCCAGTTCTGGATGTAAAGGCACTGAACCTACTTTCAAAATGGAGACTATTCAAACTAATTCTACCTTTTGTTCAGCAAGGTCAGTTTATGTCCATAATAGATTCGATTAAAAAGGATGCTTACCTTAATGTTCCTATTCACATGGGACATTTTCAGTTTCTAAGGTTTGCCTTTCTGGACAAGCACTTTCAGTTTATTGCTCTACCATTTGGTCTGGCTACAGCTCCTAGAATATTGTCAAAGCACCCTCTTGTCTGTAATCAGAACTCATTGTATTGCATTGTTTTCTTACCAGGACGATATCTTGATTCATGCTCCATTTTTTCATTTAGCAGAGTCTCACACCATCAGACTGTTGTTGTTTCTTCAACAGCATGGTTGGAAAGTCAATTTTCCAAAGAGTTTGCTAGTTCCTCTGACAAAGGTTGTTTTTCTGGGGAGGCAGATAGATTCAGTTTCCATAAAACTGTCTGACAGATCAAAGAAGATTGAAGCTAGTGTCTACTTTTCTAAACCTTCTGTCTCTTTCTTTTCCATCTGTGGATCTATGTGTGGAGGGGTTAGGTCTCCTGATTGCGGCTTTGGATGCTATTCTGTTTGTTCGCTTCCACATGAGGCCTCTTCAGCTTTGTATGCAGGGATCATACACAGCTGTCTCAAAGGATTAATCTAGATTTCAGAACAAACCAGTCTCTTTCTTGGTGTCTGAATCATCATCTTATTATGCAGGGGACTTCTTGTGTTTCTCCTACTTGGTCAGATTGGGGGTCATCTGTGGGGTCTCAGAGAGCACAATGGGTTTGGTCTCCTAGGGATGCAAGGATTAATGAGGCTTCAGTTGACCAAATTTGCAAAGCAGCTATTTGGTCTTATTTGCATACTTTTACTAAATTCTAACATTTTGATGTTTTTACTTTTTCTGAGGCAGCCTTTGGTAGGAAAGTCCTGGCAGTTGTCTAAGGTTAATTTTTGTTTGCCTGTTGGTTGATTTTAATTGCAAAAAAAAAAAAAAGAGTATTTTGCCCTGTGGGTTTTTTTTTGGGTGTGGATTTAGGTTTCTGTGTAAAAAAAATAAATATGTCCTTTATATTCTTCCCTTTATGTCTCATTATTTGTGGACTCCACAGCTTGGGTATTAGTTTCTAAGAGTAATGGACTCTTACTACCTGTATGAAAGAAAACAAATTGTATGCTTACTTGATAAATTAATTTATTTCATGGTGGTGAGAGCCCATAATCCATTACTCCTGGGAATTACTCTCCCATACCACTAGGAGGAGCCAGAAAAATAAACCAATACCAAGAAAACACAGGGTGTGGTGCTATGGACACCTCACCCTGTGTTTTCTTGGTATTGGTTTATGTTTTGCGTGCATCTTTTTCCATGCTCTTATTTATTTTCCTACCTCTTTTGCTTGGCTATATGTCAGACTGAGTTACCAGTGAGGTGGAATTGGTTTTATAGATCTCTTGGGGTTAGGGAATATGCCTCCTCCAAGTGGTAGGGGAGAGTAATTCCCAGGAGTAATGGATTATGGGCTCTCAACACCATGAAAGAAATTAATTTATCAGGTAAGCATAAATTATGTTTGTTTTTTTTAAATATTTTTTTATTGAGGTTATAAAATAAATAGAACAGACAAATAATATCACAGTTTCAAAAAAGAAAATAACAGAATCAATACATAGTGAGGAAAGATCACAATTCAAATCAGTTCCAGAGTAATTAAATAGCAGAATAGGAGTACAAATATTGCCCAATTATACAAATAAAGATAAACCTCAGGTTTAGGTGTATCCCCTTAAAATATGGAGCGCTGTGAGATAAAATTATTTCCCCCACTGATAGCTAGAGGTCTCTCTTGGACCCCCTAGAAGGGATTTTATGACAGAAAGGGGGACTTTTGGGGAGAGATAAAATAACAAAATGGGCCACTTTTGGATCCTATATATGAATTATAATGATAATTAGCCACCGTTGTCTGGAATGAGCTAAGCACGTGAAATATATGCAGAGAGGGTCTTCAAGCCTGGAGAACTATATTACCTATGAAAGGAATACAGAACAAAAAACTCATGTAACAAAATCTAATGGAACAAACATTTGAGTAGGGAGAGTTAAGATATTAGTCTAAATTAAATTAGTTACTCCAGTTTAAACAGAAAATAGCTATTGCAGACTGAGCATACATTTAGGCTGTGTATATACTAGTTATTTCACCCTGAACCACCTCATTAAAGGAACTTCTTACTACTCTATATATAAGCATAGTCTCAACATGGGGAGTTAAACTCATAAAGAGAGGGTTTTCTAGAGTTCAAGGCAACTTATATGATCAACCTTTGTGTAAGCTGAAAAATGTCTTATATCTCATGTATGGTCTGGAAACTATTCGCTTAGCTGTTCATATACCGCACTGTCTCGGCCGCTGACAGCGCAACATCATTTAATGTGATTGTAATAGCAGTAGGACTAGTATTGAAAACGCATGCCTGGCAGATAACTCAACCCTTTAAAGGTGAAGAATACATATATAAAACTCTCCAATGCTAGCTAATATGGAACAATGGGTTAGCTATGAAGGCTATAATAGAGAGACCTTGTAGGGAAGTCTCAACAATAAAATGAGTATATTATTTAGAGTTTAAGTCTTTGCATAAACACTCTAGCTCGGGGTATCGCTACAAGGGAGAATAACATCCTATATGAGCCAATGGATTATTAACAGCAGGATTAGAAAACTTTTATAAAATGTAAATCTTATATACATCTCATATTGACATATGAAGTTCCCAGATTAAACTGCAGGTGAAATTATTATTAAAGTATTGAGCATAGTTCTTAATTTGCTCATGAAGTTAAGAAGTCTTACATGTCATGTATTTAACCGACTCGGGAGTGAGCCAGATGTACTTGATGAATTGTCCCAGCCAACCAACTGTTTCAAGAGAGTAGGAAAGTCTCATATCCATTTTTTTTTTTGGAGAAAATAGAACGGTGGAATGGTAACATAGAAGTACTCTATGGAAGGTTTTAGACGCCAGAGTCCAGATTGTGCTAAGTAAAGCAGTTGTAGAGCTACAAACGGTTGTGCGGTACCAAGGAGTAAAAGATTGGTCTTTACGATACCGGGTGGCGCTTTAAATATTGCTGCTGTGTCTTCTAGTACAAGGAGTGTCATGTCTACAAATATATTCCCCCTCAATAGCATCTCAATCCCTGTACAGGCATATTCTGTTGAGGTCTGTAACTCCTAATAAATCTCGTTGACGCTTGCGGTCAGAGAGGAAAACATGAGCTCAGAGTATGTTATCATCATCTTCTTATCTCGAGGGGGAAGCGTCTCATGAAGGTGCACTACAGCAGTTTTAGTAATAGGCTGGAACGCTGACACTCCCCTATTTTCTTCTTCAAGAGGTTGTATAATTTGAGTACCAAAATCGGAGCTAATGATTATGGGGGGGAAGCACCCTTCTCTCTTTTACACTCCCTGGTACCCCAGTTACGCTAAGTTTGCTTTTCTTCTCCGTTTCATTAGATGGTCAAATCCTTTTTTACTTATGGGAAAAAAGATTTGAGATAGTTGTTGTTCCAGGGTGGTGAAGGGATTTTGGAGTAGCTGAAGTATTTTTGTCTCCCAGTTATCAAGTGCATCCATGCTTTGCTCTTTTTTTTTTTTTTAGTTACACACTTTCCTTTCTTTATGATAGTGGCTAATATCTTGCTTCAACAAAAGCACTATCTTAGTAGGCTGAGCAATTAGAATGTAGAACTGCCCAGTTATAACCAAACTGGTTTGGTAGCCCAGGATCCTGGGGAGGTATGTACGTGGCATCCTCAACAACACAGACAATCAGACTTACAAGTAAGGCCTCTCGACCTTGAGGCTAGTCGCTGTGAAGTTAGCTAAGGAACACAGGTAGGTCTGTTTTATGCTAGATATTCCCAGACTCCTCTCAATTCACACAAAAGTCTGATAAAAAAACAGAAAAAGCGCAGCTCCGATTCATTTTATTTGAAAATAAAAACAAGTAAACAATACAGTACATGCATTTTCAAATAAATTGAATCGGAGCTGCACTTTTTCTGTTTTTTTTTTTTTATCAGTCTTCAACTATTATTGCTGGAACAAGGAATTACCAGCATATGGGAGTATTAATTGTTTGTACATTGTTAAATATTTATTAATTGATTGTACATCGTTGCTATATGAATTGTTTATTTTTTAATGTAAACTTTGTTTTTAATTTATATCCGTGTTTTATACAATTATTTTGTCTTGTTTTAATTGTAAGAAGTTTTTATAGGTCTTTTTATATATTTCATTCCTGTTGGTATTAGCACTTAACTAATAATTTAGTTTTTACATCAATTGTAGCTTGGAATGTCGAAAAAAAGTAGGTGAAATTTAGAAAATAATTCTAAAAATGCTCATGGAGTCCAGGAGCTCTCCACATACACGTCCTGCCGCAACAGCTATAGGCTCTACCTCATAAATTATGTTTTTTAATAAGAGAACAAAACTGCAATGTGTTTGTATATATCTTATTTTGTATGTTTCAATAGCATATCTGTAATGTCCTTTATCCACTTCTGCATAGAGCACCCCTTAGATATAATAAACTGTATCTTTTAACAAGACTTTATGAAAGCGATAGATCTTAGAAATGATAATATGCTTCAGATTGTTCATTTTAAATCTGAAATACTTACTATCATACTAATAGGCTTTCCCTCTTACCCCATAATGACAGCTGTTGTTTTCACTGTAAAGGGTTAAATAGTGTGTCTCCTGGAGTGAGGCATGCAATAGTGCGTTGTTGAGACCTGCACTATTACAGGCTAAAAAGCCCTTAAGGACTCTCAATTTTCATCATCAATCATCATCATCATTATCAATCATGCTAGCAAACATTGATTGGCTAATCATTTTTTTTTTTTTTTTTTATCCAGTTAATTTGTTTTTAAACTTCCGCTTTAAAAATACAATTTATTTATTCATTATATCATTCAATATGTTTGATAGATCTATTTGAGTCCTGTCAAGTTGGTGTTTGGGGATGTGACGAGAGTTTTCAGATTTTTAAAGATAACAAATTGCAGTGATCGTGAATACAGATTTTGATATTGCTCAAACCCAGACATTAACCTCAACCTTATTGAATGTTAATGTTTTTTACTTAAAGCTTGGTGAGATAAAGGACTGAATTCATTTGCAAACTAGGTTAAAGCTTTAGTGTGCTGAATTCACTCAGTATACAGTGGTATATTTAGTTGTTCTATCGTATCCACAAAACATTTGAACTATCCTTCAAAATGTACTGCCCTGTCAAATTCTGCTGTCATAGGCACAGGTCTAGTTGATCTTGGCCAAAAATGCACCCCTGGTTAAAGGAAACGGTAAAGGTCCTGTATGTAGAGATAGAGAGACAAATAAACAGACAGACATAGATACATAGATTGTGCTAAATGAAGCTGCCCCCAGGTAGTAAATCACCAGAGAACAAGCTAACAAGTTATTGTTAAAATGGAAACCAGATGTGAACTCCTTGCCCAGTGTGCTTACAGAAATATGGCTGCACCTTACTGACGAGGAACAATGAAGGCCAAAATTATCTGGGTCTGGGGTTGCCATGTTCCTTGTTTAGAGAGGAATTGTCTGGTATTTCAGCGCTGGACTGACTTTAATAGGCGGGATCATACTCATATACTTTAGGAAAGTTTTTCTCTGTGAACAGCATCATTGGGCTAAAATAGGCTGCTCCCAGGTGGTTGCCTTTTAATGTATTATTTCTGAAATACCGTAGAATAGGGCAATATATGCAGCCAAAAGTCAGCTACAATAATGGATTTATAATAACATAAAATAACATGTTCTTATTGTACTGTTTAATGTATGGAAAACAGCAGTCTGAAACAGTGATGTGCAGTCACTAGAGGCAGGTGAGGCAGTGCTTCACCTCTCATATGGGCAAAAATAAATATATTTTTTTATTGGCTTTAAAAAAATAAAAAAATTGCTATTTTTTTCCCCAGCATTTTTTTTTTCACAGCTACATGTTGTGCAATGGAGAGGCACAAGCAGGTCTGCCCACTATTACACAACATGCTGCACCATCTACTGGATGAAAGTGGTTAAGATCATTGCATGGCCCATTATCTGCTTATTTGAGGCAGTCCCATTTGGGCTGACCCAATCCAGTGAGAGGCATTAGTAAGTTGAATTTAGGGTTGGGGCTGGATGTTAAATCATATAAAACAAAACAAAAACGGAAAAAAAAAAACTCATTTATTTTATTGCTGTCCTGTGAAGCTGACAGCTTTGCTAAAGTGAAAAAGAGAGTTCTGTTCTTCCCCTCTAAGTGCAGTGGAATGTTCCACTGTGACTTCCTGAATCCTTACAGAGTAGGAAAGGGAGAGAGGCAGAGAGAGCAGTGTTTCAGCCACATTTTATTGTAGTAAGTGCTGCAGCCGTAGATTTTACTGAAATGGATTCTGTTAGTGAAAATGATAATTTAATGAATGTGGTTTAGTGTTTTTGTTGAATTGTGTTCAGATACAGCTCATTAACAGGGGGCACAGTAAGTGAGCATAACCCAATACTTACAGGAAGTCAAAGGGTCAATTCAAATTTAAATCCATAATTTAAAACCCAGAGTTTGAAGTTAAGTGTGCAGTGTCCACATTATTTAAATTAAAGTTTTTGACATTGAATATTGCTAAGCCTCCCTTTTTCATGGTTATTTGATTTAATTAGGTACAAACTCCATATATATTATGTCTGTTCAGTCAGAGGATGCAGTATTTATTTGTATTTTTCTCTGTGTCTCCATTTATTTAAAGACTGCTGTTAACTTGTAATTCACAAATCAGTTGAAAGCTGTTGCATTGTGTTTTTAATATGTGCTGCTTTTATACAAGTTTATATTAATAAAAGGAGATGAGTCATTTAAAAAATATATGTAATTATTGCAGTTAAATGTTTTTAGAAATAATGTCACTGTAAAGTAACTGGTTAAACACATAGTCAAAGGGAGACATATAAAATTAAACTTTCATGATTGAGGTAGAGCATGCTATTTTAATAGACTTTTCTAGTTATTTATATTTTGAGAATTAGCATCAACTGTTACTGGCCCCATGTCAGCAAATCAAATTAGTTTTTGAAAGGAACATGAAGGTCATAATTACATTTCCATCATTCAGATAGAAATTGCACAAAAAAAAAAAAAAACTTTCTATTTTACTTTTATTATTATTATGTACTTCATTCTTTTGGTATCCTTTGTTGAAGAGCATACCTAAGTGGGATGTGCATATGAACACCATATTGCAGCAGCTGTGTTGGCAGTATTGATAACTTTGTGTAAAACTTGTATGGTAAATTATTTCTATTTTTACAATACAGTAGTGAATAGAGAAGAGATTGTGTATCATTCTAATTGCTTAGTAACTGGCACTGTGCCACAGAATTGTGTGAGTGTGTATGTGAGCAGAGTGTGTGTGGGTGTCAGTGAGCAGAGTATGTGTGCTTTATTCTCCAGGTAATCAATACATTTCCGATGAGCTGGTGCTTTAGTGCAGTGTTTCTCAACAATGGTCCTCAAGTACCCCCAACAGGCCAGGTTTTCATTATAGCCAAATCAGTGCACAGGTGAAGTAATCAGCTGATCAGTAACTCAGTGGTTACTAACTTGCTCTCACCCATCACCTGATTATGTCACCTGTGCACTGGTTCAGCTATCATTTAAACCTGCCCTGTTGGGGGTATTTGCGGCCCTCTGTACATGTGTTTCTCCGGCGTATCATATCTAGTGCCTCACCAGCCTCTGACCTCACTGCACATCACTGGTCTGAAATAGTTATACCTTAAGGATTTTAAGGGACATTAAACAGTGATCAACTGTAATTGTGTGTTATTGGTAAAGTGAGCCATATACATGTTAAAATCAGAGCACTTACTAAAACCTGCCACAACACAATTTTTTAAAATATATTAATTAAGTAATAGGCCATTTTATGCACCCCCCATATTACCTAGTGCTGTATTAATTAATTTACCTTACAACATGCTACATAATGTGTTTACATCATTGGACAAGCTAATTTATATTTGCTGCTAATTGGTCAAATCAATGAAGAAGAGATAACAAGGTATATGGCTCTGGTAATGATAAAAAGGTGTATGTGCGTATATATATATATATATATATATATATATATATATATATATATATATATATATATATATATATATATATATATATATATACTAGGGTTGCCACCTTTTGCCCAGAAAATTCCTGGACATTATTTAAGTGGGCGTGGAGAGGGTGTGGCTTGGGGCATGGCTTAGGGCGTGGCTTATTGCGGCCTCAAATTAATTACAAAATAAAATTATATATATATATATATATATTTAAAAAAAAAATATATATATATATAGATATATATATAGATATATAATAAATAAATAAATAAATATATAAATATATACATATATATATATTATATATATATTATATATATATACATATATATATATATATACATACATACATACAGTCCATTACATGAGAACACCCTGACTTAGAGCACAATGTGACCCTGTGGTACATAAGAAGCTTGTTTCCAGGGCAGGCCCGAGCATCTGTGCAGGGAGCATATGTAAATACACGGTCGGGTAAATGGTTTGTACTTTGTATGTACCTCGTCCTCTGTGCTGTTACCTAACGGGACCGGCATCGGCTGCGCCTGCACCTCTGCTGTGTTTGTCTGACCGCGCTAATAAATTTGCGCACATGGTTATGAGCATCACACAGCTGCACAGCCGCATGACTTGACGAATCCCCTCCAGCCTGTTTAGCATTTTCCCACTAATACCGAGTCTCGACCCTCTTCCCCCTCCCACACACACAATCCAGGCTCTGTATCTCCTCCTGGGCTAAGAGCTCTCCTTGGCAGCTAATTTTTTTTAAATCTGTTCTTACTCCTGCTTGCTGCACCAGGGGAGCTCTTAGCCCAGGGCATTTAAGGGTAGTTACGGGACACTGGACAGAGAGGGTCCCGACCGGGACTGTCACGGTGAAACCGGGGCGGGTGGCAACCCTAATATATACACACCATAATTAAAGTTTTCTATCAGATGTGAAAATTTCTAATGTTAGTCAATGCAGTTCAAGATTTATTTTGGTCAGGGTTAAAAACAGAGAAGAGATGGTAAGCCTATCTGGATAGGTGGGTTTCAAAGAGCGCCTGAAACTATACAAGGTTAGAGACAGTCTGATGGAGCAGGTTAGATAGTTTCAGGGGACAAGAGCAGTGCTTGAGAAGTCTTGGAGGCGAGAGAGGGAAGTAGAAAGAATATGAATGTAGAGACGTAGGTCAGAGGTTGATAAGGGGCGGGGTATAGAGTATTTGGAGATGAGTGAGGAAATATAGCTAGGAGGGAGGCTGTTAATTATGGTTAATATTCTAAATTGTATTCTAAAGTGTATAGGGAGTTAGTGTAGGGACTTGTAGACCGGGGCAGCTGATATAGCTCAGCAACCTAGGTGGATGAGTCCAGCTGAAGCATCATGATAGATTGTAGGGGGAGATGCAGTGTTTGGGAAGGCCATTTAGGAGTAGGTTGCATTACTGAATATGTGACAAAATGAGGGAATGAGGATACAACTGCTTCTCATTCTGTCAACCCCATACTAACACATTTCTCTAGTGTCATCATCTATACTGCTACAAAAGTTATCTTAATCTTATATATTTCTGCACATACTGTATACACACACACACAATATCAAATTTTCACTAGTAATGTCAAAAATTGTTGTGTGATGTCATCAATTATGTCATGCAAAGCTTCCAAGGGGGAGTGGGGCAATTTAAGTTAGGAATTATTTTGCTTTTAGGGGTTTAATAGAAAACAAACTCTGGCTTTAACGTATGATTTTTGCCAGTTATTTTCCTTGATGTTTTTTCTTTTTTTCCAAAGGAAATTTAAACAAATATAATTGAAGTGCATTCTAGGAAAGAAATTACTGTTTATTAAGAAAACAAGAGCCGAACCAAACAAATATGTGTTTCTAATTTTTTTTTATTTCCTTCTTAAATTTAAATATATATCAAACACTTTTATTCAGCAGGAAGGTCCACTGTTTATAATACTTTGGGCTGCTGGGGAGCACTAGTGGGGTAAGTTTGCACATTTATGTCTGCTTCCCTAAATGTAAAAAGCAGCAATCAGCAGGCCCTTCTCTCACGCGAGGGAAGGGGATGGCATTACACACTTGCTTGAGTGTTTAATTGTATTTATGGGCAGCGGACATACAGGGTCCGCTGCCCCTACACCCATAGTTTGATGACATTGAGTTGTGGTTGAGGATGGAAAGTTAATGTACGTATATCCATCCTCTTGTTTAAATTCTATGTCAGGATAGAGGAAACAAACAGTGAATTCAAGCGAAATATAGATCTAAGTTAGCTATAACACAACTTTTTTAAATTTATATTCCTTCTTCAGTAATCCAGGCTACTGAGATGGCTGCTATCTGCTTACATTTGGCTGCAATATTGGGTTGGCACTTGCTAATTTATTTTTCTGCTTCCCTGTTCTCTCTCCATGAATATATCAATGAGATGCAACTAAATAAAGCTCCATGTCTAATGAATACACAAAAAAATTACACTGCATGCAATTTGCTAAAATGATTTTATTTATACAATTTTGTTTTGCTATCTTTATACCAATCAACTGACCGTTAAGTTGGTAAACTGATTTCTTTTTGCTTTATATTGCAATTTTTGACGTTTGTGTTTTACTTGTCATATTAATATTGTTATTTAATAAATTTGTGTGTACCTTGGTGATGTCACAAAATTTATTGCAGGCAAGAACAACAGTGACATTGCTAAAATTAGAATTTGTGTATCAGATAGATATATAGTATGCTATTGCATCTATTATTGGAAAATTATCCAACTGAAATCTAATCATAATAAAACATATTACATTTTTCTCTCAGTGACACCTGGAAATTATAAAGTAATAGGAATCTGGGGTCTAATTCATTTGTGTAATTTTTTTCCCATTTTAGATGGAACCATCTTTTACAAAATTAGACCTGAAATTAAATTATTCTTCTTAGAAAACATATTAGCTCATCCTCAATATTTCACCTTACAATCAAATATTTGCTATGCTATGCTAATATTGATTTTTTTTTTGCCTTGCACATACTCGGCAGCTCTGGGAAACAAAAAAAATATATGTGTTTGTGTATTTATTTATATATATGTAAATATATATATATGTGTGTGTATATATATATATATATATATATATATATATATATATATATATATATATATATATATTTATTTATATATATATACACATATTGCAATATATACAGATTAGCACCTAGGTGAACCAATCCAGCACTAGCTCATATAGGGGCAAAAATTCAAATTTTTACCAGCATAGAAAAATTCATAGGAGACCCAAGAGTTCAAGCAGAAAGTGTATTTATTAAACAAATATATTTAAAATAAACACACATAGCTGCATAACTGTACAGGGCCTTTGTTGCCTTATTTTGCTCTTCATAATGCGCCACACATTCTCAATCGGAGACAGGTCAGGACTGCAGTCAGACCATGCTAGCACCTGCACTCTCTGCTTACGCAACCACGCGTTTGTAATCCGGGCATAATGTGGTTTGGCGTTGTCCTGCTGGAAAATGCAGGGACATCCTTGGAAAAGACGATGTCTGTATGGCAGCATATGTTGCTCCAAAATGTATGCATATCTTTCTGCATTAATGTTGCCCTCACAGATGTGCAAGTTACCCATGCTATGGGCACTGACACCCCCCATACCATGACAGACGCTGGCTTTTGGACCTTACCCTGATAACAGCTTGGATAGTTCTCTTCCTCTTTGGCCCGAAGAACACAGACAGTTTTTTCCAAAAACTATTTGAAATGTTGACTCGTCGGACCTCAAAACACAATTCCACTGTACTACTATCCATCTGAGATGAGACCGAGCACAGAGAAGTCAGCAGCGCTTCTGGACAAGGTTGATGTATGGCTTCTCCATTGCATAGTAAGGCCTTAACTTCTGTGGATGCAGCAGTGAATGGTGTTGAATGACAAAGGTTTACCAAACTATTCCCTAGCCCATGTTAGGATATCCATTACAGACTCATGATGATTTTTGAGACCGTGACGTCTGAGGGATCAGAGATCACGTGCATTCAGAAGTGGTTTTCAGCCTTGCCCTTTACACACCGAGATTCCTTTTATCTTTTAATTATATTGTGCACTGTAGAAGGTGAAATGCCCAAAATCCTACTGATTTGTCTTTGGGAAATGTTGTTCTCAAAGTGTTGTATTATTCGATGACGTCCTTGCTCTTGAAAGACTAGGCCTTTATTGGAGGCTCCTTATATACTATGATTACACGATTGCCTCACCTGTTTCACATCAACTTCTTATTTCAACTTGTCACATCGCTATTAGTTCTAAATTGCACCTGTCCTAACTTTTTTGGAACATGTTGCAGTTATCAGATTTGAAATGAGTGTATATTTTGAAAAATACATTAAATTCACAAAGTAAAACATAATATGTGTTACTAATGTGTTTTCAATATAGTACAGGGTGAACTGAATTTTCAAATGACTTTTTTGTTTGTTTTAGTTAATTTCACACATAATAAATAATAGTAAATGAGTTTTCCTATTACACCTATGAAAAAAACCCTATAAATATAATACATGCGTATATAAGACATTTAAATTATATAGTTATGTGTTGTCATATGCATTTATAGAGGATTTAAATATGTTTTCATTATGTATTTATTCTTTTTATTTTAATGGAGTAGATAAAGGAAAAAGTACGCACACAAAGCAAATAATATGATTTTTTTAGTACCAATGTTTATAATAAAGAATTATTATACAACACATTATAGGCTTTCAGCCCTTCCATTTTTATACATTAACATTGACTTTTTCCATTACATACAATTTTAACAATTTTTTCTTTTCTCAGTGCTGTTACATTAAGCTATTTTCATAACAGTATTTTATTTATGTGATTTAAAGGGACATGAAACCCAATTTTTCCTTTCATGATTTAGAAAGAGCATGCAATTTTAAACAACTTTCTAATTTACTTCTTTTATCTAATTTGCCTTAATCTGTTGATATACTTTGGTAAAAAGCATATCTAGATAGACTAAGTAACTGCTGATTGGTTGCTGCACATAGATGCCTCGCGTGATTGGCTCACCCATGTGCATTGCTATATCTAAAGAATGAAGCAAATTAGATAATAGAAGTAAATTGGAATGTTGTTTAAAATTGTGTTCTCTACTTGAATCATGAAATAAAATTTTTGGGTTTAGTGTCCCTTTAAAGGTTTGTGATTTTCATTAATTATACTAATAATGTGTTTATTTTAATTTACAGTTGAAATTGTTTAATAATAGTAATATTCTTACTGAGCAGCACATGTCTTGTGTAAGGAATTCTTTTTTACTTTGTTCTAATAAAGGGATAATTGTTTGTTTAACCTGTTTTATTATGAAAACAATTAATTATTATAAATAGCAAAGGAAATGAATGTTTGTTTACAGTTAATAGTGATGCATAATTGCTCTCTGTGTGAAAGGGACAATTCCAAAAGCTTAACTATTCTAGGCCTCTTATGTGGTGGATGTATTATAAGCTATTACAATTCCTCCACTGGCTTCCTTTAGCCTCAAAAATAAAATTCTAAATCCTGACTCTATGAGGCCCTAAATAACACTAAACCATCCTATATCTCTGCCCTTGTCTGCAAATATTATCTGGCCCATTGATCTGATCAATACTTACTTCTTTCCCCCTGTCTTGTCACTTGTTCACATTTCTACCTACAGGGCTTTTCCAGAACTAAACCTGTTGTATGGAATTCTCTGTGTCTATTGTGCCCCAAGTGTTTACTTTTCAGCAATGCTTACAACTTATATCAAATATATTTAAATTTCCTCCCTTCAAAACCCTTTCCTTTCTCATTATCTCCATTTAGCCTGCCAGCTTACACCTGTCCTTTTAAACAACCTTTTTAAAATGGGACCTGCATTAAGCAGGAGCCCACAGGCAGGACTCTACTCTATCATTTTTGTGTGTTTTTTGTTTTTGTTAAATTGTACCATGGCTTAATGCACCTATGATCTAAACCTTCAGATTGTGATATGTAGGCACCTACAAAAAATGTAAATGAGTATCACCAATAACTGTGGGTGGTCTCACTTTTTTGGTTATTTATGTTCATTCTAATACTAATGTAATCTTACTAGCTGAAGACTAAATTTTTGCTGTCTGCAAACATTCTCTTTGCTTTAAAACTTTACTGTTACTTGGTACTTTGCAAACTGCCCCAGCTATTTTTTTCTAACCACTCACAGCAAGCAGCTCATGATTTGTTTATGATAAATTAACACTGGTCTCTTAGCAGTAATTTCAATTTGACATTTCTCTCAAAATACGTGAGATGAAGAACAAGGGTCCAATTCTCTAATGTCCTCTGTTTAGAAGAGATGATCTGAAATGATCCTCCGGCACTGCAAGATCCATCACATCAGCGAGTTCAACCCCTGTGAAGTCTGCACTATAATTTCTTGCAGAGCTGGAGAGTTTTTGATAATCAAGCCTTATAGCACAATTGGATTTGTATTATTTTGCCTAAATATCCCAGCAGCTTTAATCACTTTCTTTTCCTTGACATTTTATCCAAAAACTCTTGATATCATGCCTGAAAAATAGAAGCCTACTTCGTCCAGTTCTCAATTTTATTTTTCTATTTGTAGAAACAAATGCTATTTCACTTAAATTTCAAGATTTTTTTAAATCCAATAAACTGAGGAGTAATATTATAACTATGAATTATAGTGCAATAACTTGTTCTATGGCAGGATCAACCTTTCGCAGAGAGGAACTTTCCTGTAGTATATCATTCTGGACCTGCCTACAATGCGTCAGTCTCAAACACTAAGCAGTCCCACTCTGAACAAGAGACATGGCAATTCCTAGATGTATGCTTTGTCCTATTGGGTGCCTCATCAGTGTGGTATAGCCATATCCCCTCCCTAACAGGCCAGATTCTCAGGATTACCTTGCGTGAGAGCTGATTAATAATCATGTTTACTAATCAGCTGATTATTTAATCAGTGCTCCAGTTCAGATTTACATCAAATCTGGCCTGTTAGGGAGGGCTGAGGACAGGTTTGAATCCCCCTGCTATATAGGCACATTGGGTAAAATGTTCACTTCTGGTTTCCCACCATCCATTATGACCCTTAGGTTTAGTCTCCATAAGGGCGATGGAAGTAATCATATGACACTTTGCTATAAACTACAGATTGTGTTTCCTAACATAATTTGTTCTTGAGATATATGTCTTTGTCTGCATTGGTAAGGAATTCTAATTTGCAGTATAATAGGCACATTGCCTTTAATATGCAGCAAATATGAGCAAATACTTTGTTTCTTGTAGTTATTGCATACAGTTTAAATACATTCTGATAATGGGTCATTATAGTGTTTTTATGTCTGTAAATTGGGTACAGATCTGTAATAATGGCAATAACCTGATTCTTTAAAGCTTCCTGCTCCTACCTTATCTATATGGACAGCATTATTATTGGTGGTCCACAGTCTGGAAAAATTTTTTTTTAATAATATGAGGATATAAAATCTCTATTTAATTCACAGGAGTGTACAATAGTAGTAAGTGGTGTTTCCATAGCTTTGTGGAATGAGAAAAACGGGTCATTATAATGTAATATCAAAATGCTTTAATTCATTATTACACAAATGCTTTTTGGTAATTGTGCGTTTAACCTATGCTGCCCTCCTGTTCCAGTCCTGAGCTTCTGTTTGCATATCCCTCTTCTGATTGGCTTACTACCTGGGTTTTTGCAGAAGCGGTAATGCATTTCAACTCATGAGCATTAATTGTTTTAAAGAGAAATGATATTAATACAGGTTCTCTTTAAATATAATCCTTGAATTATTACTTTTAAAAAAACAGCTGCTAATGCTTGATTTAGTTTTTTTTTTTAAACCGGTATTATCTTTGGAAATGGCATATTACTATTTTTCCATTGCAGATGTACACCCTATTTATACGAGAAAAAAAATCACATAATGTCCCATTGAAGTGAATGTAAAGTTGAGTGAAGTCAGTCACGTCATAGGCAAGAGATTTAAAAATTAGTCACTTCGGGGATAGATTGCAGCATCCGCTGTTTGATAAATCTATCCCTATGTGTCAATGAACAGAGAGCGGAGATTAGCGCATGCGCAAAACGACTGGTTATCGGGAGCGTGATTCAGAGCTACGTATAGAGTGGGTGGGACTGCTCTATTTGTCACACTAGACTAAAGAACCAGGAAGTATCGTTTTGCGAGTAGTCGATACAGTAACAGTACGAAATTTAAAACTTATATGCAACATAAACCATTGTTGTGATCTGAAAAATAACTTAGCGACTACTTTTGGGACACTAAATATATGCTTAGCGGTGTTCCAGAACAGTTAACTTTACATTCACTTTAATAACAAAATATTTTTGGCCTTGAGATCAATATGACAATAAAATATCCATTTATAGACATTTTTCTCTATTTTCTGAGAAACAAAACAATAAGAAACACACACGCACTTACATATCTAATGCTATAAAAAAATATTTTTATTTTTTTTTAATCTGTTTTTAGAGAATGGAACAAATTGCTTCAAGTGGTTTTATGAACAATAAATAGATTGAATAAGCAAAACAGAGTTAAGGGCTTATCTTGCGCCTCACTGATAGAATAGCTTATTACCGTTGTAAAAGTTTATAAACACAATACAGCCTCAAAATATACTTCTGTTATGAGCGGAGAAGTTTAGAGAGAAACTTTTCAGAAGCAAGAGATAATTTTTGACATTTACATTAGATTTAGTACGGCTTTCGTAGGCGAGCATTTTAAAGTTTAGTTTCAAAACACCTGCCATTTTTTCCTTCTCATCTCATAGGAATTATATTTGGATCATTCAACAAATTAAAACACAGGAGGGGCCAAATTTCCAGCTTAGCTACATTTAACAGAAGTGAAATCACTAAAAAGTCTAAACACCTAATACAAAAAAAAAAATCACAAATGTATGCTTAAAGGGGCATAAAACCCCAATTTTTGTTTCATGATTTAGAAAGAGCGTGAAAGCGTGTGAAATTTGAAACAACTTCCCAGTTTACTTCTATTATCTAATTTGCTTCATTCTTTTGATATCCTTTGTTGAAACGCATATCTAAATAGGCTTGGTAGCTGCACATAGATGCCATGTGTGATTGGGTCATCCATGTGCATTGCCATTCCTTTAACAAAGGATGCCTAAAGAATAAAGCAAATTAGATAGTAGAAGTAAATTGGAATGTTGTTTAAAATTGTATTCTCTCTCTGAATCCTGACATAAAAAGTTTGGGTTTCATGTCCCTTTAAATACCCCTTACTTGGATTTCCGCCTATTCCAGGGGTTTTCAAACCTGTCCTCAGGCCTCCCTAACAGGATATATGAACTGGATCACAGGTGAAATAACCATGGTTATTAATTTGCTCTCATATATGGCAATCCTGAAAATCTGTCCTGTTAGAGAGGCCTGAGGTTTGAAAACCCCTGGCCTATACCAGATGTTTATGTTTATATATTTCATGTATAACTGTAGTATAAATGGCTGCTAGTGCAGGGAACACTTTGGGACTATATAAAATATATTTAAAATATTTAACTGTGCATTGTAAACAAAACTATATAAAAATATATTTTCATTATTTATTGTGCCCCCTTTTCTAGTAAACTCTGGAAACTGTTGGTTTTCCAGTTCCCAAGAGAAATGGAAGTGCATTCCAAAGACTTTGCAAGGTAGTCATTATTTGATCACTATAAGTACTCATTCTTTATGCCTAATTGCCCTCTGCAGAGGAGATAAGATAGGAGTTATAAAAGATAATTGATTTATTTATATTTTTTGTAAAGTGTTTTTAGAAAGATTTCACACTTGGGCGGTATGGTCATTTTATTATACATCTGACAATGAGGCTTGTAGTTACAAGATGTTTCATGCTGCTTATTTCTATGTTGAGAAACATGAGCATGTCCTTATACACCAGTGAGCATCAGTACAGCAGTACCAGCTTTACACAAACAAGCATTTCCTGATCGTTACAACTTAAACTTTTATTCACGCAAAACAAAATCCCATCTTATTTAAATTGACACCATGAGATTTTAATATTAAAAGTTTAGCTATGGATAGTAAAGCTTTGCACTTTTATTGTTTTTTTATTTATTTATTTTACCCCCCTTGATGTGATTTAGCTATAAAAATGTTTTAGCTTTCCTTCTTAATATGAGGAGAGTCCACGGCTTCATTCCTTACTTGTGGGAAATAATGAACCTGGCCACCAGGAGGAGACAAAGACACCCCAGCCAAAGGCTTAAATACCTCCCCCACTTCCCTCATCCCCCAGTCATTCTTTGCCTTTCGTCACATGAGGTTGGCAAAGAAGTGTCAGAAGATACGGACTAGTACATTTTGGAATGGGACTGGAGTTTTAAGTAGTCTTGTCAGCCTCTGAGTGAGAGCATTGATGAATGTTAGAGTCTGGAGATGCAGGGAGAGTCTTTCTGTGAACCCATCCAGACTCATATTAACAGCTCCCAAGCAATTAGTGTTGACGAGTTTCACTGCCTGCTTCTATCACTCAAGTCTATGTCAGGAGTGATGCTACAAGACTGTCAAACTTGAGAGGCTGTGTTTCTGTTCCACGGCATAGATTCCGGTAAGATCGTTTCATTTTTTATACACATTTGATAACGCAAGAAGACAGGGTCACAGTGTGACTCCTTTTATCTGAATAGAATCAAGGGTTAATGTCTCTGGAAGGGGATTATTGAACAGGGGGAATTAATCACATATTTTTAATATTGTGTTTATGCTGTGACATATGTGAGATTATTCTCAGGCAGATGTTGGAACGTACAGGTTTTACTTTTATTTTGGAGAGCTGGGCAGCCTGTTAGACTTGGCGCGCTTTTAGTGGTGCAGGGGCGGTCCTGCATGGCGCACCACGTGACCGGGTGTGCTCACATTGGTTCTCTTCTTCCTGACCATGCAGTTGTCTGGAGACAAAGTGGTTTCTCTCTTGGGTATGGGTCATAGGAGGTGGTGAGTGCCCCTGCCATTGAGGGTATAAAGGTGCCATTTATCTTTGTCTATAGTCCTATTTAAAAGCGCAAGCTATGGAGGACTCTTGATATGTTAGAGGGTACTCCCTCTTTACCTAAATGTAATGCCTGTCTATATTGAGAGGAGGCCACGGTATACCCGCCTGCTCAATTATGTCCCACATGCCTTGATAAAGTAATTTTCTCAAAGGAAGCTATTATGTTTAGTACTACTGAGCCTTCTACCTCTGAAGAGTCTCCGTCCCGTGAGGTGTGCACCTTACAGTCATCCCCTAATACACATGCAGCTTCCTGTAGCACTCCTATTCCTCCATATGGAGTGGCCCTTTTACCACCAGACTTTACTGAACAGTTACAGACAGCAGTGTCTGCGGCCTTCAGTGCTTTACCTCGCCCTACTAAGCGTAAGCGAAGGGTTAAATATTGCTATCCTTCCCAGGGGTCATCTACTAGCTTATTGGATTTATCTGATACAAAATTATCCGATGACGAAGACGCCCCTGATACTTCTGAGGATGCTCGTTCTGGGTCGGAATTGGCTGCCTCCAGCTGCGGAGGAACCAGACTTTAGATTTAGGATTGAACACCTACACTTTCTGCTAAAGGAAGTTTTGGCTACTTTAGAGGTTCCAGAACCTAAATTACCTGAGGAACCTTGTATTCCTAAATTAGATAAGGTATACGAGGATAGGGTTGTACCACAGACTTTTCCGGTTCCCGTAAAGATTGCGAACATTATTAAGAATGAATGGGAAAGACTTGGTTCTCCTTGTTCCCCTTCTTCCTTTAAAAAATTGTTCCCGGTTCCGAACTCTGGGTTGTAGTTGTGGGGTTCTGCCCCTAAAGTAGACGGTGCTATCTCCACGCTTGCTAAGCGCACTACTATCCCACTTGAGGATAGTTTGTCGTTTAAGGAGAACATGGATAAGAAGCTGGAATCTCTACTAAGAAAGATGTTTCAGCATACAGGATATTTGTTTCAACCGGCAGCGGCTGTTGCTGCGGTTGCGGGAGCAGCTACCTACTGGTGCGACTCCTTATCTGAGTTGATCGAGGTGGCTCTGTCCAGATCACCTGTCCCAAGGGACATCCTTCTTTAGATCTTTCTGGGAAATTGTGACTATGGACGCAGGTCTTTCAGGATGGGGAGCTGTTTGGGGTGCCAGGAAGGCACAAGGCCTGTGGACTCAAGAGGAATCCCTTCTCCCTATCAACATCTTGGAACTTTGAGCGATCTTTAATGCTCTGAAGGCTTGGCCTCTTCTGGGATCGGCCCAGTTTATCAGATTCCAATCTGACAGCGTAACCTCTGTGGCTTACATCAACCATCAGGGGGGAACGAGGAGCTCCCTAGCAATATGGGAAGTCTGTCGGATTCTGGAATGGATGGAGGCCCACAACTGCTTGCTGTCAGCGATCCACATTCCGGGTGTGGACAACTGGGAAGCAGATTTCCTCAGTAGACAATCCTTTCACCCAGTGGAATAGTCTCTCCATCCTGAGGTGTTTGCGAAGATTTTCAACAGATGGGGGCGCCAGAGATAGATCTCATGGCGTCCTAGCTCAATTCCAAGCTACCCAGATATGGGTCACGGTCCAGGGATCCTCAGGCGGAGCAAATAGATGCATTAGCAGTGCCTTGGAAGTTCAGTCTGATCTACATTGTTCCACCGTTACCACTTCTCCCTTGTGTAGTGGCCCGCATCAAGCAGGAGCAAGCATCAGTGACTCTAATAGCTCCATCATGGCTACCTTTTCGTAGGGATCTGCTGGAGCAAGGTCCTTTTGTTCATCAACATCTAGATTCTCTGAGGCTAACTGCGTGGAGATTGAACGCTTAGTCTTAGCCAAGAGAGGTTTCTCTGAAAGAGTTATTGATACTCTCATTCAAGCTCGTAAGCCGATTACTCGTCGCATCTATCTTAAGGTGTGGAGGACCTACTTATTCTGGTGTGAAGAGCAGAAATTCCCCTGGCATAAGGTCAGTGTTTACAGGATTCTTTCCTTTCTCCAGGATGGTCTGGAGAAGGGCCTTTCTGCTAGCTCCCTTAAAGGGACAGTCAACACCAGAATTTTTGTTGTTTTAAAAGATAGATAATCCCTTAATTACCAATTCCCCAGTTTTGCATAACCAACACAGTTATAATAATACACATTTTACCTCTGTAATAACCTTGTATCTAAACCTCAGCAGACTGCCCCCTTATTTCAGTATTTAAAAATGCATTTAGATTAGAGGTGGCCTTCAAGGTCTAAGAAATTAGCATATGAACCTCCTAGGTTTAGCTTTCAACTAAGAATACCAAGAGAACAAAGCAAAATTGGTGATAAAAGTAAATTGAAAAGTTGTTTAAAATTACATGCCCTATTTGAATAATTTTATTGGACTTGACTGTCCCTTTAAGGGACAGATTTCGGCCCTATCTGTTTTACTGTACAAGAGGCTCGCTAAGCTTCCAGATGTCCAGTCTTTTGTTTGGGCTCTGACTAGAATCAGGCCTGTATTTAGATCTAGTGCTCCTCCTTGGAGTTTAAATCTTGTTCTTAAAGTTTTGCAGAAGGCTCCGTTTGAGCAAAGCATGGAGTTGACATTAAATTACTGTCTTGGAAGGTTCTTTTTCTACTGGCTATTGCCTCGGCGCACGGAGTATCTGAGATGGCTGCCTTGCAATGTGAGCCCCCTTACCTAGTATTCCATGCTGATAAGGCTGTTCTTTGTACTAGGTTAGGTTTTCTTCCTAAGGTTGTTTCAGATCGCAACATCATTAAGGGGATTCTGGTTCCTTCCCTGTGTCCTAATCCTTCTTCGAAGGAGCGGTTACTTCATAATTTGGATGTGGTTCGGGCCCTGAAGTTCTATCTTCAGGCTACGAAGGAGTTTAGACAAGCTTCTTCCTTATTTATTGTCATTCTGGGAAGCGTAGGGGGCAGAAAGCCTCGTCCCATTCCTTATCCTTTTGGTTAAGGAGCATTATTCGCTTAGCTTATGAAATAGCGGGACATAAGCCTCCTCAGGGGATTAAGGCTCATTCAACTAAAGCTGTGGCTTCCTCTTGGGCCTTCAAGAATGAGGCCTGTATGGATCAGATTTGTAGGGTGGCTACCTGGTCTTCCTTACATTCCTTTTAAAAATTTTACAAGTTTGAAGTTTTTGCTTCGGCTGAAGCAGCTTTTGGAAGAAAGGTTTTGCAGGCTGTGATGCCCTCAGAATAGGGTCCGCCTTTCTTTTTACCCTCCTGTTTCATTCAGTGTCCTCTAGAGCTTGGGTATATGTTTCCCACAAGTAAGGAATGAAGCCGTGGATTCTCCTCATATTAAGAAGGAAAACATAAATTATGCTTACCAGATAATTTCCTTTCCTTCTGTATGAGCAGAGTCCACGGCTCCCGCCCGTATTCTCCGTTGGGCGGACCTAAATTTTTGTTTCGTTTTTCTGGCACCATTTATACCCTGCTATTTCTCCTACTGTTTTTTTTTCTTTGGCAGAATGACTGGGGGATAAGAGAAGTGGGGGAGGTATTTAAGCCTTTGGCTGGGGTGTCTTTGCCTCCTCCTGGTGGCCAGGTTCAGTATTTCCCACGAGTATGGAATGAAGCCATGGACTCTCCTCATACAGAAGGAAAGGAAATTATCTAGTAAGCATAATTTATGTTTTTCTAATTCTCTGAAAAAGCACATTGCAGACTTGTCAACCATAACCATGCTACATATTTCCCCTAATTGGTTTCCAATTAACTTCTATTATCCAATTTGCTTCATTCTTTTGGTATCCTTTCTTGTAGTGCCAATGACAAGAGGCATATATATGCAGCCACCAAGCAGCAGCTTCTGAGCATACCTAGGTATACCATTCAACAAAGGATACAATAAGAACCAACCAAATTAGATACTAGATATAAATTGGAAAGTTATTTAAAGAAACATTCTGGTCCAAATTTAAATGCACAAAGATGAATTACATTACATGAAAAGAAGCATATTTGCAATATACATGTATTGGCAAAAAATGCTTCTAGTAAAAGTTAGCACTGTTTTAGTGTTAACATTTTCCTCTGCACGTGCATGTGAAACATAGCTAGAAGTTTTTTGTTTAAAATGCTGGTGCACGTTGCATACTTAAATACAATTTTGAAACCGCTATAACTTTTATTAGAAGCATTTTTGCTAATACATGCATATTACAAAAATGCTTCTGTTCAATATTGAAATGCACCCATGTGTTTTACAATTTTGTCTGGAGTATACCTTTAAAATGGCATGCTCCATCTGAAGCATGAAAGAAGAAAAAAATAGTTTTATGTCCCTTTAAGATTCTTTTTGTTCTGTATTTTTTAAGTGTGAAATTTTAGAAATATTTCATGACAATTAGATCACTGCACTGAGTGAGAAAGAAAGATGCGTCTTCAGCTGCTGGCGACAGCGGGCTACTTTCGTACATCTGTTTCTTGTGCTTTTATCAAATAACAAAAATGCATTGTTTTTTGGATGCATATTTAGAATCTACTTCAGTATCATATTGCGGATATTTTCCTGGCATAATCTCCCACAACTGGTTATTCTTTGAAAACATAACACTAGTTACTAAACACTAATTTTATAATATATCCCCACATTTCCTGATAAATGTAATGATAATAAAACTAGAAGGAGCATGAATATAAAATAATGATTCTCTGCTGTTAAATCATCCAACTTAAACAGACATCCTGGTACAATTAGATATACTGTACACATCAGTGTATTTCATATTGTGCTCGACTCATTTATTTTCACAATAATTTTGCCTGTTGCAAATGTTCATCTAGTGAAAACTATAACTATTTTAGATAACGCCAGTGTGTAGACAATAGGAAGTAACCGAACAAAAGATGAAAAGTCAGCGCTTCTGAAATCTAAGGATCTAAATATAGCTATATAAAAGAAGGGGTAATTGCAAATAAGTATTTTATGATTATCTAAATAAAAATATCACTATAAAAGATATGGTGAACAACGTTCCCAGTATGAAAGTGTCCAATGTTCACAGCGATGTACACAATCCAGTACCTTAAAAGTCAATTGTCCCCAAAGTTTTGACGGTGCAAAATCGCACAATGGAAAATGCACAAGGATAAATGATAATCCCAAGGCAGGTGAGTGCCATGAAGTCTTACTCCCACCGTCCTATGATGAAGTTAGACGTTCCTCTGCTCTTTTAATAACTGTGGTAAAAAAATACTGGAGCTACGCTTGAAACACGCTTCCTAGCCTTCTTTTCTCTCTATTCGCATGCTTCTAGTCTGCGGGTAGGCAGAGAGTTTGCGCTTTTACGACGTCGCTCCTGTATTTTGTCACCACAGTTATTGAAAGAGCAGAGGAACGTCTAACTTCATCATAGGCCGGTGGACCGGGAGCAACACTGAGGGAGTAAGACTTCACTCACCTGCCTTGGGATTATATTTGATGTGCAATTTATACTTTTTATTCTGGTACGCTGAATACCATTTTTTAATGTTTTAACATTGTTATTAAAAAGTCTTCACTTGAGTCAAGGTTGCACTTCTTCTTTTCTATATTTTTCAGACAATAGGATGTCCCTAGAAAGGCGCCTACCTTAGCAAATAAGCTATCACCCAGTTTAGTGTGTTCCAAAAAACAAAGAACAGACACATGGTTTCATAAGAAAGGTACTTTTAAATGTGGTACTGGTCCATGTTCTACTTGTGACATTATAGGTAGAGGTGAAACCTTTTCAAGTACTGTTACCCAGGAGAATTTCAATGTTAGCTTTTATGCAAATTGTAGGAGTCACTATGTTGTATATCTTCTAGAATGCAATCTGTGCCATATGCAATATACAGGTCAGACTAGTAGGGAACTAAGATCTCGCATGAGAGAACATATCTATGATACAAAAACATACAATAAAAATTCAGCAGTTGCACGACACCATTTTAGCATGCATATGACCAATAAATTCAACATGACGGTCGGAGTCATTGATAAAATTTATCCACCCACAAGAGGGGGTGACAGAAATAAAATGTTACTTAAACAAGAAATGTTCTGGATATATAAATTAAGAACTGTCACCCCTGATGGTTTAAACAAGGAGTGGGATATGAGCTTATTCATAGATTAATTGAACTTTATTTCTCTACATTTCCCCCTATTTCGACAGATACATGTATTATTATTATGGATTCACTTATTATCCAAGGATATCTACTTTATTTTCTATCACTGACTATGTTCAGCGTTATGTAACACACTGTATGATGTTTTGTATTTACAATGGTGCTAATTCCAGTTGTTACATTGTGCATACGTACTAGGTTAGTTTTAGGTATTGGGTAATACTTAACATCCTTGCATAAGGTTTTACAATTAGATCTGTGTTATTTTCTGTTGTATTTTTGTCATGCTTGTTTTTCTATCACCTATGATGTGGCAACGATTTGCATATGGTTACATTATGATAATATGATGTTATTTTTGATGTTTAGCATATAAATATTGTTAGATGATCATGTTCTAGGTTAACATGTTTTTATATTTAGATGTTTTTAAATTTCCTTGACAGACTGCATGATTGGACACTGTGCCTTTAAATAGGCCATGTCCGGTCTTAGCAGGCATGCCTATGACTAAGTGCTCAGTTGGCGCACGAAACGCGTAAGGGGTTAATTCCCTGATCCTAACCTGTGTTTTTAACATTATGAAATAAAATTTGGAATTTTACCGCAAGTGTCCCACGAGTGCTGCACTTTTTTCTTTTCTAAGGAAGTTCCTAAGGACTGCATAGGTTGTGTGCTCTCAATAAGAACTTTATTTAATCAAATATCTGAATGGTAGTACCTTTAGAAATTGGGAGACATCGGGCCCCCTTTATCAAACTCTGGACGCAGCTTCAGGGCATGAGCGTTTAAGGCTTGTGCTGGCGGACCTGAAACGCTAGTTAAGACTGCAGCTACTTATCCTTTTTGCCACCTAAAGGGTAGCAGACTTACATCATCCTGATCCAATCAGAATGATTGACAATTGGTTGTATAAGAGCAGGGGACATAGCTGCACAAGCCATTGCTTGTACAATGTTAACTGCAGGAAGCAGATGCTGCCTGCTCGGACGGACAAGCTTCCCAGACAGGAACCCTGTCTTTCTGGTCTTTGATAAATGGTTCCCATTTACATTTTCTTATACAATCTACATTTGATGTTGCCACATTCCACTGATACCATGTGACTGCATAGTGAAGACCCTTCTTCCATTACCTTTTTACTTTTTTATTTGTTTTCACCCCCTCAATATAGCTATTTGTGATCTGACAACTTCATTGCGCCCAACTGTTCTGATTTTTGCATAATGCACTTTCTGCCCTGTCAAACTCCTCACCCAACTCCCAGTTAAGCTCCATCTCTGACACAACTTTAACCCATCCCTGGATTTTCAAAATTCCGCCCCTGACACAACTTGAACCCATCCCTGGATTTCCAAAATTCCTCTCCAGATATCAGTGATTAAACTTCCAGCCTAGCATCTTGGAAATATCTGATATGTATTCAGTTTAGATTATGTTATGGGAGCTGTTTTTTATTCATGTATTATTGTAAAGCCACAGCTGCCTTTTTCTAATTTTTTTTTTTTTTAAATTATGCCCGTTCAGCATATTTGTGACATCACAACTCTGAGCGGACCAATTAAGTAATATGATAGCATATTACCTAAAACTGCTAGTGTACTACAAACAGGATTCTAAAAAAAAATGTACAATGTACTTTTAAATTGTACTATATTGTCCTTCATTATTCCATCCAGGAATTATGTAATGTTTATAGGTCAGTAACTTGATCATTTACAATACAATTCATATCACAATCTGTTGAAAACAAAATTATCATGGTTATCCAACAAGTTTGCATTTGTATGATATTTTCTTATTAGATATCAGTGTGTACTGTTTTTTCCCCTTTTCCTGTTCAGTAATTTTATCATGTATTTTTCATGTAATTAGCAAGAGTCCATGAGCTAGTGACGTATGGGATATACATTCCTACCAGGAGGGGCAAAGTTTCCCAAACCTTAAAATGCCTATAAATACACCCCTCACCACACCCACAATTCAGTTTTACAAACTTTGCCTCCCGTGGAGGTGGTGAAGTAAGTTTGTGCTAGATTCTACGTTGATATGCGCTTCACAGCAGGCTGGAGCCCGGTTTTCCTCTCAGAGTGCAGTGAATGTCAGAGGGATGTGAAGAGAGTATTGCCTATTTGAATTCAATGGTCTCCTTCTACGGGATCTATTTCATAGTTTCTCTGTTATCGGTCGTAGAGATTCATCTCTTACCTCCCTTTTCAGATCGACGATATACTCTTATATACCATTACCTCTACTGATTCTCGTTTCAGTACTGGTTTGGCTATCTGCTATATGTAGATGAGTGTCCTGGGGTAAGTAAGTCTTATTTTTTGTGACACTCTAAGCTATGGTTGGGCACTTTATACGTAAAGTTCTAAATATATGTGTTTAAACTTATATTTGCCATGATTCAGGATAATCAGTATTCCTTCTTTCAGACTGTCAGTTTCATTATTTGGGAAAATGCATATGAATAAAATATTTTTCTTCTGTTATGTGTGATCAGTCCACGGGTCATCATTACTTCTGGGATATAACTCCTCCCCAACAGGAAATGCAAGAGGATTCACCCAGCAGAGCTGATATAGCTCCTCCCCTCTACGTCAGTCCCAGTCATTCTCTTGCACCCAACAACTAGATAGGATGTGTGAGAGGACTATGGTGATTATACTTAGTTTTTATGACTTCAATCAAAAGTTTGTTATTTTACAATAGCACCGGAGCGTGTTATTACTTCTCTGGCAGAGTTTGAAGAAGAATCTACCAGAGTTTTTTTACTATGATTTTAACCGGAGTAGTTAAGATCATATTGCTGTTCTCGGCCATCTGAGGGAGGTAAAAGCTTCAGATCAGGGGACAGCGGGCAGATGAATCTGCATTGAGGTATGTAGCAGTTTTTATTTTCTGAATGGAATTGATGAAAAAATCCTGCCATACCGTTATAATGACATGTATGTATACACTTCAGTATTCTGGGGATGGTATTTCACCGGAACTACTCTGTTAAAGGTCACTAATCCTTTTAATAAGTATTTGTCATGTTAAACGTTTTTGCTGGAATGTAGAATCGTTTACATTGCTGAGGTACTGAGTGAATAAATATTTGGGCATTATTTTCCACTTGGCAGTTGTTTGCTTTAATTGTGACAGTTTCGTTTCTCTTCACTGCTGTGTGTGAGAGGGAGGGGCCGTTTTTGGCGCTCTTTGCTACGCATCTAAAATTTCCAGTCAGCTACTCTTATATTTCCTGCATGATCCGGTTCATCTCTGACAGATCTAAGGGGTCTTCAAACTTCTTTGAAGGGAGGTATATTCTCTCAGCAGAGCTGTGAGAATTTTATATTGACTGTGAATAAAAACGTTGCTCTGTATTTTTATTTCAAATTTAATTATTGTTATTTTACTAATGGGAACAAAACCTTTGCTAAAAGTTGTGTTGTTTTAAAGTTTGATGCTATAACTGTTTTTCAGTTCATTATCTCAACTGTCATTTAATCGTTTAGTACCTCTTTGAGGCACAGTACGTTTTTGCTAAAAAAGATTATAACCAGGTTGCAAGTTATTGCTAGTGTGTTAAACATGTCTGACTCAGAGGAAGATATCTGTGTCATTTGTTCCAATGCCAAGGTGGAGCCCAATAGAAATTTATGTACTAACTGTATTGATGCTACTTTAAATAAAAGTCAATCTGTACAATGTGAACAAATTTCACCAAACTGCGAGGGGAGAGTTATGCCGACTAACTCGCCTCACGCGGCAGTACCTGCATCTCCCGCCCGGGAGGTGCGTGATATTATGGCGCCTAGTACATCTGGGCGGCCATTACAGATAACATTACATGATATGGCTACTGTTATGACTGAAGTTTTGTCTAAATTACCAGAACTAAGAGGCAAGCGCGATCACTCTGGGGTGAGAACAGAGTGCGCTGACAATACTAGGGCCATGTCTGATACTGCGTCACAGCTTGCAGAGCATGAGGACGGAGAGCTTCATTCTGTGGGTGACGGTTCTGATCCAAACAGATTGGATTCAGATATTTCAAATTTTAAATTTAAATTAGAGAACCTCCGTGTATTACTAGGGGAGGTCTTAGCAGCTCTCAATGATTGTAACACCGTTGCAATACCAGAGAAACTGTGTAGGTTGGATAAATACTTTGCGGTACCGGCGAGTACTGACGTTTTTCCTATACCTAAGAGATTAACTGAAATTGTTACTAAGGAGTGGGATAGACCCGGTGTGCCGTTCTCACCCCCTCCAATATTTAGAAAAATGTTTCCAATAGACGCCACCACTCGGGACTTATGGCAAACGGTCCCTAAGGTGGAGGGAGCAGTTTCTACTTTAGCTAAGCGTACCACTATCCCGGTGAAGGATAGCTGTGCTTTTTCAGATCCAATGGATAAAAAATTAGAGGGTTACCTTAAGAAAATGTTTGTTCAACAAGGTTTTATATTGCAACCCCTTGCATGTATCGCGCCGATTACGGCTGCGGCAGCATTTTGGATTGAGTCTCTGGAAGAGAACCTTAGTTCATCTACGCTAGACGACATTATGGACAGGCTTAGAGTCCTTAAACTAGCTAATTCATTCATTTCGGAGGCCGTAGTACATTTAACCAAACTTACGGCTAAGAACTCAGGATTCGCCATACAGGCACGTAGGGCACTGTGGCTAAAATCCTGGTCAGCTGATGTTACTTCTAAGTCCAAATTACTTAATATACCTTTCAAGGGGCAGTCTTTATTTGGGCCCGGTTTGAAAGAAATTATCGCTGACATTACAGGAGGTAAGGGCCACGCCCTACCTCAAGACAAAGCCAAAGCTAAGGCTAGACAGTCTAATTTTCGTCCCTTTCGGAATTTCAAAACAGGAGCAGCATCAACCTCCACTGCACCAAAACAGGAAGGAGCTGTTGCTCGTTACAGGCAAGGCTGGAAACCTAACCAGTCCTGGAACAAGGGCAAACAGGCCAGGAAACCTGCTGCTGCCCCAAAGACAGCATGAACCGAGAGCCCCCGATCCGGGACCGGATCTAGTGGGGGGCAGACTTTCTCTCTTCGCCCAGGCCTGGGCAAGAGATGTTCAGGATCCCTGGGCGCTAGAGATCATATCTCAGGGATACCTTCTAGACTTCAAATTATCTCCCCCAAGAGGGAGATTTCATCTGTCAAGGTTGTCAACAAACCAGATAAAGAGAGAAGCGTTTCTACGCTGCGTACAAGATCTGTTATTAATGGGAGTGATCCATCCGGTTCCGCAGTCGGAACAAGGACAAGGGTTCTACTCAAACCTGTTTGTGGTTCCCAAAAAAGAGGGAACTTTCAGGCCAATCTTAGATTTAAAGATTCTAAACAAATTCCTAAGAGTTCCATCGTTCAAAATGGAAACTATTCGGACAATCTTACCCATGATCCAAAAGGGTCAGTACATGACCACAGTGGATTTAAAAGATGCTTACCTTCACATACCGATTCACAAAGATCATCACCGGTATCTAAGGTTTGCCTTCCTAGACAGGCACTACCAGTTCGTAGCTCTTCCATTCGGATTGGCTACGGCCCCAAGAATCTTCACAAAGGTTCTGGGTGCCCTTCTGGCGGTACTAAGACCGCGAGGGATTTCGGTAGCTCCGTACCTAGACGACATTCTAATACAAGCTTCAAGCTTTCAAACTGCCAAGTCTCATACAGAGTTAGTTCTGGCATTTCTAAGGTCGCATGGATGGAAAGTGAACGAAAAGAAGAGTTCTCTTTTTCCTCTCACAAGAGTTCCATTCTTGGGGACTCTTATAGATTCTGTAGAAATGAAGATTTACCTGACAGAAGACAGGTTAACAAAGCTTCAAGATACATGCCGTGTCCTTCATTCCATTCAACACCCGTCAGTAGCTCAATGCATGGAGGTGATCGGCTTAATGGTAGCGGCAATGGACATAGTACCTTTTGCACGCCTACACCTCAGACCGCTGCAATTGTGCATGCTAAGTCAGTGGAATGGGGATTACTCAGATTTGTCCCCTACTCTGAATCTGAATCAAGAGACCAGAAATTCTCTTCTATGGTGGCTTTATCGGCCACACCTGTCCAGGGGGATGCCATTCAGCAGGCCAGACTGGACAATCGTAACAACAGACGCCAGCCTACTAGGTTGGGGCGCTGTCTGGAATTCTCTGAAGGCTCAGGGATTATGGAATCAGGAGGAGAGTCTCCTTCCAATAAACATTCTGGAATTGAGAGCAGTTCTCAATGCCCTTCTGGCTTGGCCCCAATTAACAACTCGGGGGTTCATCAGGTTTCAGTCGGACAATATCACGACTGTAGCTTACATCAACCATCAGGGAGGGACAAGGAGCTCCCTAGCAATGATGGAAGTATCAAAGATAATTCGCTGGGCAGAGTCTCACTCTTGCCACCTGTCAGCAATCCACATCCCGGGAGTGGAGAACTGGGAGGCGGATTTCTTGAGTCGCCAGACTTTTCATCCGGGAGAGTGGGAACTTCATCCGGAGGTCTTTGCCCAAATACTTCGACGTTGGGGCAAACCAGAGATAGATCTCATGGCGTCTCGCCAGAACGCCAAACTTCCTCACTACGGGTCCAGATCCAGGGATCCGGGAGCGGTTCTGATAGATGCTTTGACAGCACCTTGGAACTTCGGGATGGCTTATGTGTTTCCACCCTTCCCGCTGCTTCCTCGATTGATTGCCAAAATCAAACAGGAGAGAGCATCTGTGATTCTAATAGCGCCTGCATGGCCACGCAGGACTTGGTATGCAGATCTAGTGGACATGTCATCCTGTCCGCCTTGGTCTCTACCTCTAAGACAGGACCTTCTGATACAGGGTCCATTCAAACATCAAAATCTAACTTCTCTGAAACTGACTGCTTGGAAATTGAACGCTTGATTTTATCAAAACGTGGTTTTTCTGAGTCGGTTATTGATACCCTGATACAGGCTAGGAAGCCTGTTACCAGAAAGATTTACCATAAAATATGGCGCAAATACCTATACTGGTGTGAATCCAAACGTTACTCCTGGAGTAAGGTTAGGATCCCTAGGATATTGTCCTTTCTACAAGAAGGTTTAGAAAAGGGTTTATCAGCCAGTTCATTAAAGGGACAGATTTCAGCTCTGTCCATCTTGTTACACAGACGTCTGTCAGAAAATCCAGACGTCCAGGCCTTTTGTCAGGCTTTAGCTAGGATCAAGCCTGTGTTTAAAACCGTTGCTCCGCCATGGAGTTTAAACTTAGTTCTTAACGTTTTACAGGGTGTTCCGTTTGAACCCCTTCATTCCATTGATATAAAATTGTTATCTTGGAAAGTTCTGTTTTTAATGGCTATCTCCTCGGCTCGAAGAGTCTCTGAGTTATCAGCATTACATTGTGATTCTCCTTATCTGATTTTTCACTCAGACAAGGTAGTTCTGCGTACTAAACCTGGGTTCTTACCTAAGGTAGTCACTGACAGGAATATCAATCAAGAGATTGTTGTTCCATCCTTGTGTCCAAATCCTTCTTCAAAGAAGGAACTTCTTCTACACAATCTGGATGTAGTTCGTGCCCTCAAGTTCTACTTGCAGGCAACTAAAGATTTTCGCCAAACTTCTTCCCTGTTTGTCGTTTATTCTGGACAGAGGAGAGGTCAAAAAGCTTCTGCTACTTCTCTCTCTTTTTGGCTTCGTAGCATAATACGTTTAGCCTATGAGACTGCTGGACAGCAGCCTCCTGAAAGAATTACAGCTCACTCCACTAGAGCTGTGGCTTCCACTTGGGCCTTTAAGAATGAGGCCTCTGTTGAACAGATTTGCAAGGCTGCAACTTGGTCTTCGCTTCATACTTTTTCCAAATTTTACAAATTTGACACTTTTGCTTCTTCGGAGGCTATTTTTGGGAGAAAGGTTCTTCAGGCAGTGGTTCCTTCTGTATAATGAGCCTGCCTATCCCTCCCGTCATCCGTGTACTTTTGCTTTGGTATTGGTATCCCAGAAGTAATGATGACCCGTGGACTGATCACACATAACAGAAGAAAACATAATTTATGCTTACCTGATAAATTCCTTTCTTCTGTTGTGTGATCAGTCCACGGCCCGCCCTGTTTTTAAGGCAGGTAAATATCTTTTAAATTATACTCCAGTCACCACTTCACCCTTGGTTACTCCTTTCTCGTTGATTCTTGGTCGAATGACTGGGACTGACGTAGAGGGGAGGAGCTATATCAGCTCTGCTGGGTGAATCCTCTTGCATTTCCTGTTGGGGAGGAGTTATATCCCAGAAGTAATGATGACCCGTGGACTGATCACACAACAGAAGAAAGGAATTTATCAGGTAAGCATAAATTATGTTTTTCTTACCTTAAAGAAATTTTCTAATTGACTTTTTTCCTTGCGGGCTGTTAGGCTCGCGGGGGCAGAAAATGCTTCAATTTATTGCGTCATTCTTGGCGCAAACTTTTTTGGCGCAAAATTTTGTCATTTCCGGCGCGATAGTTGACGCCGGAAGTTTACACGTGGTTGCGTCATTTTTGACGCATTTGTGTTACAGACATTTTTTTGCGCCAAAAAGTGTGGGCGTCATACTTGGCGCCAAAAAATGTGGGCGTCATACTAGGCGCCAAAAAATGTGGGCGTCATACTTGGCGCCAAAAAATGTGGGCGTCATACTTGGCGCCACTTTTTTTCGCATTATTTAAGTCTCACTTTTTTGTTGCTTCTGGTTGCTAGAGGCTTGTTTGTTTTGCATTTTTTCCCATTCCTGAAACTGTCATTTAAGGAATTTGATAATTTTGCTTTATATGTTGTTTTTTTCTATTACATATTGCAAGATTTTCCATAAATTATTCCTGGATCAGAACATACTGAGGGATTCCTGTTGACTAAGAAGTCCTACCAAAGCTAAGTTCATTTATTTTAAATGTTATGAATCTTTATCTTTAGCTATGGTTTGTAATACGTTATCATGATAAACTTTTACATGCAGAATCCATTAGTATTTATGCTTTATGTATTGTTTTCTTTTTACATCTTATGTACAAGATATACTAAGAAAATTTATAAGAATATTTTTCTGATTCTAGGTTAAGGCTTTGTCTGACTTTGCGCCTTCTATTAAAAAAGTTTTAGGTCTTTTTCAAACTTCTTTTTGATGAAGTTTCAAATGACCAACAACATACTGAATTATCCTTCTCTGATGATGTTTTTTCTCTTTCAGAACTTTTCTTCATCAGATATTGACACTAACAAATCTACTTTTTTATTTTTTATTAGAGTACATTTGTTTTTTGTTGAAAAGGTGTTGATTATTTTGGATATTGAGGTAACTAGTTCTTTTTCAAACCTAGCTAACATTTTATTTCTGCTTATTTTATCTTCTGTGTCTTCAGAGGTTTTTTTCCATTCCTTCATACTAGGGAATGGAATAGGCTGACAATTTTTTTCAAAGGTTTTAAATTATATTCTTTGCCGGCAGTTAAATTCAATCTTGAGGGTTCTCCAATTTAATGGGGCTATCTCTACTCCTGCTAAATTATGCTATTGTTTCTATAGCAAAATAGTAATTATTTTCTTTTTAAATGGTTGTATCCTATTTAAGGAATTTTTTTTATTTTCAGGTACTTTTCTTGGACCTGTAATTTATTTGGATGATGTTGCTTTTGCTCCATTTTTTCTGTTTACTTTAAAAATCAAGTATCAGATTATGTATTATTTAGCATTGTTAAGGGACAAAGTCTACTGCTCATTTGAGGTTCAGACTGGGTGCTGTTGCATTTGTCTTGTTGTCTTGCATTTTTGTTTATGCAAGTCCGGTGTGTTCTGGTCCCTTAACTGGATTAACATGCTAATAATTTTATTTGTTTCTTCATTTTTATTGAATATTTTCACAAATGAGGTTTAATCTATGTCTTTAGCTGTTTTTAGCTAGAAGAAATTTTGTGATTTCTAAAAAATCCTTATTTCTTTTTTTCCAAGATAATCAATTATTTGATTCATATTGGATTCAATTCTTAAACTGTTACTCTGGGCTTTAAGATTAAGTTCTTAGACTAAAACTTTAAGCTTATTTTAGTTTGGTTGTTCTTACTAAAGAACAAAATTCTTAATTCTTACCCAAGTAACATGTTTTTATTTAGAAGTTTTTTTGGTTCTATTCGGTCCAAAATTCTTAGATTTTGGGTACAAAATAAAATTTGAAGTAAAACCTCTGTCTGTGAGAAGTCTTTTTCTCTGTATTATATTCCAGCTATTCCAATAAGGCTAACACTTTCTTTAATGTATTTCAGGCCCATATATTTTGGGTAATGTTGAAGTGCAGTTGATCACCTGTTGAGGAACAAGCGCTGCTCAGATCTGGAATCTTCTGGGGTATTTATTCCAGTTCCATTTTTAGGATCTGGGTTTTGGGGTTTTATTCAAACTATTCATTGTTCCAAAGATAGAAAATCTTTTTATTATATAAATGTACCATCTTTTAGATTGGTATTTTTATGGTCTATTCTGACTTTTTTTGGTCAGTGATAGCATTATTTGTTTTCATTAGATACAATAGATGCATATCTTCATTTCTGTTTTCATTCAGATTATTTTTATTTTCTGAGACTACGGAATCTCATATGATTCAATTTTGTTTTTTCAAGACATGGTTAGAGGATCTTTTTATCAAAAGCTCTTGAATCCTCACACAAGGGTCACCTTTTTTAGGTTTCCAGGTAGATTGTGTCACTGTCTTTGTCTCTAACAGATAAGTGTTCCGTCTGTCGGTACCTTCAGTCTCTATTATTTCCTTCAGTTGCTATATATGCATGGAAATTTAGGTCTTATGGCTGCAGCATTGGATTCATTTCCCTTTGCTCATTTTCATAGAAAACCTTTCCAGTTTTTTATGCTGCATAATGGTGCAGGGATTCTAGGATTTCACTTTTTAAATCTTCGAATTCTATGTTTATCTATCTTTGATTCGGTGGTTAAGATCACCATCATTTAGTTCTACAGGTCTCTTCGATTCTTTCAACCTGGACCATGATCTCTATAGATGCGAGTCTTTTAGGTTGGGAGGCTGTCTGAGGTTCTCTGTCAGCACAAGGGGTTTGGAAATCTCAGGAGGCGAGATTACCATTTGATATTTTGGAACTCTGTGCATTCCCAGAGTTCTTCAGTTGGTTTCTTTTGAAGAAGAGACGTTTATTGTTTTTTTCAGACATTATCACATCTGTGGTGTATGTCAATCATCAGGGTGTGACTATCAGTCTTTAGACTGTGACAAAAGTATCTCGGATATTTGCTTGGGCTAAATCCAGCTCCTATATAAATTCTGGGGTCCTTTTCCCAGGTATAGACATTTGGGAAGCGGATTATCTCTGTTAATCAAGCTTTACATCCGGGAGAATGGTCTTTTACCCAGATATGTTTTTCAATTTTTCAGATGTGAGGGTTTCCAGAAATAGATCTGTTGGCCTCTCGTCTTAACAAGGAATTTCCCAGGGGCCTATTTCAGGTCCGGAGATCCTCAGGCGGAAGTAGTGTATGCATTGACACTTCCTTGGAATTATCATTCTGTCTATATCTTCCGCCTCTAGTTCTTCAAAAATTCTAATGGAGCGTTCGTTTGTACTGCTGGTGGTTCCAGCATGGCCTCACAGGTTTTGGTATGCGGATCTCATTCGGATGGCCAGTTGCCAACCTTGGACATTTCCGTTAAGACCAGACCTTTTATCTCAAGGCCCATTTTTACATCAGGATCTCAAATCATTTAATTTGAAGATATGGAGATTGAACGTTTGATTCTTAGTCATAGAGGTTTCTCTGACTCAGTGATTAATACTATGTTACAGGTTTGTAAATCTGTCTCTAGAAAGATTTATTATCGAGTTTGGAAGACTTTCATTTCTTGGTGTTCTTCTCATAAATTCTTTTGGCATTCTTTTAGAATTCCTAGAATTTTAAAATTTTTCAGGTTGGTTTTGTCTGCAAGTTATTTGAATGGACAAATCTCTACTCTTTCTGTTCTTTTTCACAGAAAGATTGCTATTCATTCTGATATTCATTGTTTTGTACAGGCTTTGGTTTGTATCAAGCCTGTCATTAAGTCAATATTTCCTCCTTGGAGTCTCAATTTGGTACTGAGGGCTTTACAGGCTCCTCCGTTTGAACCTTTGCATTCTCTGGACATTAAAATTACTTTCTTGGAAAGTATTGTTCTTTTTGGTTATCTCTTCTGCTAGAAGAGTTTCTGAGCTTTTCTGATTTTTCATCAGGGTAAGGCAGTGTTCCTTCCTGTTATTCATTATTTTGTTCAGGCTTTGGTTCTTATCAAACCTGTCATTAAGCCAATTTCTCCTCCTTGGAGTTTTAATTTGGTTCTAAAGGCTTTACAGGCTCTTCTATTTGAGCATATGTTTTCTCTAGACATTATTTACTTTCATGGAAAGTATTGTTCTTTTTAGACATCTCTTCAGCTAGAACAATTTTTAATTATCTGTTCTTTCTTGTGAGTCTCCTTTTTCTGATTTTTTCATCAGGATAAGGTGGTTTTTGCTATCCTCATTTCAATTTTTACCTAAAGTTGTGATTTCTATCAACATTAGGGAGGAATTATTGTCTTTTACTAAGACTTCTTTGGTAAGATTCTTACATTCTTTGGATATGGTAAGAGTTTTGAAATCTTATGTTGAAACTATTCAGATTTCAGATAGTCTTCTAGTCTATTTGTTATCTTTTCTGGTGTTAGGAAGGTCAAAAGGCTTCTGCAATTTATTTGGCATCTTGCTTAAACTTTTGATTCATCATGCTTATTTGGAGTCGGGTGGATTCCCGCCTCGGAGGATTATGGCTCATTCTACTAGGTAAGTTTCTACTTCCTGGGCTTTTTAAGAATTAAGCTTCTGTTGATCAGATTTGCAAAGCAATGACTTGGTCTTCTTTGCATACTTTTACTATGTTCTACCATTTTGATGTTTTCTCTTCTTTAGAAGCAGTTTTGGTAGAATGGTACTTCAGGCAGCTGTTTCAGTTTGATTCTTCTGCTTATATTTCCAGTTTTTTTCATTATAAAAATTGAAACTTTTTTGATTTGGGTAGTGGATTAATTTTTTCAGCGGAATTGGCTGTCTTTATTTTATCCCTCCCTCTCTAGTGACTCTTGCGTGGAAGTTCCACATCTTGGGTATTTATTATCCCATACGTCACTAGCTCATGGACTCTTGCTAATTACATGAAAGAAAACATAATTTATGTAAGAACTTACCTGATAAATTAATTTCTTTCATATTAGCAAGAGTCCATGAGGCCCACCCTTTTTGTGGTGGTTATGATTTTTTTGTATAAAGCACAATTATTCCAATTCCTTATTTTTTTGATGCTTTCGCTACTTTTTTATCACCCCACTTCTTGGCTATTCGTTAAACTGAATTGTGGGTTTGGTGAGGGGTGTATTTATAGGCATTTTAAGGTTTGGGAAACTTTGCCCCTCCTGGTAGGAATGTATATCCCGTACGTCACTAGCTCATGGACTCTTGCTAATATGAAAGAAATGAATTTATCAGGTAAGTTCTTACATAAATTATGTTTTCTTATTAGATATCAGTGTGTACTGTTTTTTCCCCTTTTCCTGTTCAGTAATTTTATCTTAATCTTGTGTTGGGTCCAGAATAAATGTAATGTATTCTTTTTGTTAATATCCATTTATCTTTCTATTTGTTATGGTTGGAATTTTGCGTGGGCTTCCCTTGCAATTTCATTTATCAAGGGATTAGAGCAGAGCGTTGTGTTAAGACCAGATTCTGAGGCTGTCTGTAAGATGGCTTGCTGAAAGTTCATATATATAAGAACAGAATGGAGAAAATAAGTAAATAAATGATATTCACTTTATAATGTTCTTATAGAAAGAAGATTGACTTGTTTTTTTAATGTCTGTCATTAGTTGCTAGACTTTCTCTAGGTATGCAGACATTTAGTCAGTGGCGGCTCATGGGTTATTCAAATGTGGGTTCACAATATATAAATTGTGAAAATTAAATTTACATTTACGACGTAACTTACAGGTTAAAATACGTTTCCGATTATTTTCCCCCCATTAATTGGATAAAAAAAATATACAATTAAAAAAATAATTAATGAACAAACCGAGTATTGCAAACAAACTGAACTGAACAACCCCTCGAACACTGTTACCCCCTAAATGATACTGTCCTAGGCCTAGTTAAGTATTCTCTATATCGGAAATGTGTTATTTGCAATGGTGACTTTCCCCAAGAACTGTTTAAATTCAGATAATAAATGTCCTAGGCCTCTATGTGAATAATACATTTCGGATAAAATATTCTCTATTCTTTGTTTTACTAGAGTCAGCAATGGCCCTTTAAGATTTGTGTGATGTAATATCCAGTGTTGTTTGTGTCTGTCCTAAGTCGGGGATTTTGCTTAAAGGGCCAGTACACTGTAAAATAGTTTTTATATGACTGTATTTTCAATGACTTGTTATATCAGCTGCAGAGTATAAAATGTATGAGGAATTGCATTTTCAGGTTTATTTGTGTATATGAAGTAGCTGGTTTTGTGCTTTTAAACCACAGCCTATTACAATGGGTTGAGCTTCAGGTAATATCAGATCTAATTATGATATCACTTTTATGTACACAGACTTGCTTCTTTATCTCTTATTTGTCTAGAAAACCAAAGCTCAATACTTAGAGAGAACAATGGAAAATTATCATTTTATTACTTAACTATCGTTCCCCCCACTGAGAGTGTAATTTATTCTGCTGGCTGTGTTTACTTAGCCTATTCAATAGAATATACTCCAGTATAGAAACTTTCAGTATAGGTTGGGAAACCACAAGCTAAATCAGCTATTTCAAATGCCAAATTTAGGGTAAGTGAGCTACTTGTAAACAATTTAAAACACTCCAGCAGGTAAAATGGATAATTGGGAACAATTTAAAGGGGAGAAAAATTTTGGGTGAACAGTCCCTTTAAGATGACATTATGGAATTAATATGTTTAGCAAATCATTTATAAATATTGCAAAAATGAGCCCATATAAATGCCCAGGTCAGAGAGACAGCGGAGTCAGTCTGGCCAAGATAACGTGTTTAAATTTGTTCTATGATTGTAGTGGATACGTCAGAGTTAGGAGGTAACAGAGTGTTGTCAGAATCTGTGACATGAAAAAAATCGTAATAAAACAGAAAGTTAAGTCAGTATCAGGAGAAAGCGGGACAGTGTCGTGTGTCTTCCAGTAGAGCTTTCTATCAGATAGTGTGATCTCGCCAACAGAGAGAAATCACATTACCTTATGTAGTAGTTTATCGGACATGAGTCTTTGTGCAAGCTGTCTGCACAGGGCCCGGTACTCGGTTCGGTCGGTGGGCTTGACACAGCCACTTCAGCTCGCCCTCCAGCATTGGGCTCTGCAGTCTGCACAGACGTGATGCAAGCGCCGGGCCTGCACCTCCTATTACTATCTGAACTGAAGTTGATAAGGCTCTTCCTCCCTCACACACAGCTCTCAGTATGCGAGTGTCACGTGATAGCTGGCTCTCACTCGCATACTGAGAGCTGTGTGTGAGGGAGGAAGAGCCTCGTCAACTTCAGTTCAGATAGTGAGGAGGTGCAGGCCCGGCGCTTGCATCATGTCTGTGCAGACTGCAGAGCTGAAGTGGCTGTGTCAAGCCCACCGACCGAACCGAGTACCGGGCCCTGTGCAGACAGCTTGCACAAAGACTCATGTCCGATAAACTACTACATAAGGTAACGTGATTTCTCTCTGTTGGCGAGATCACACTATCTGATAGAAAGCTCTACTGGAAGACACACGACACTGTCCCGATTTCTCCTTATACTGACTTAACTTTCTGTTTTATTACGATTTTTTTCATGTCACAGATTCTGACAACACTCTGATTGACACCCCCTGCTAGCGGATGATTGGCCGTGAATCTGCAGGGGGCGGCAGTGCACCAGCTGTTCAGAAGAACTGCTGGTGCAATGATAAATGCCGACAGCGTATGCTGTCTGCATTTAATGATGTGCAGAGGACATGATACGCTACTTCGTATCATGTCCTCTCGCACATTGATAAATATGCCCCTTAGACAGACCTTTATCGTGTTCTTTTGCTAGCATGTTCAAACACATCTCTGTTTCAAAATATAAAACAGCTGGATAAATATCAGTTCAACTGATATGACCACTCTCACACTCTGCAGTTGGCTGCAATACAGAGCCCATAAATTCAGAAAGAAAGGAGAATGAAATATTAAAGTCAGTCTGATTACATAAATAAATGTAAATAATGTAAGTGCCATCACAACTGTGTATGAACATTACACTTTCTAGAGGTGTGATATGTTTCACTTCATATCTTATCAGTATTATTTCAACTCACAAATTCTTTTGATGCGATGAAACACAGATACAGAAGTATTTCTTCTTATTAACTTGCAAATATGCATAAACTGATCATTTTTCAGATAAACTATATCAATTTAACTGCAGGTACATGTTAGCTTACATTTTATAAAAATTCTATTGTTTACAGTTATTTTCATTTTAAAGCTTAATGCTGTATTTCCTTCACAATAAATCCCTTTTTTAACGCATCTGTTGTGGCAGATCATTTGTTAGTACAGTATCGTGTGTAATTATATGGAGCTCTGGTGATTGTTATGCTTACATATCCAGAACACTTCAGCTGTGACAGTAGATAAGAACCATTTGGCACATACTATGTACTCGTGTTCCATCTTGAATACTCCACTTAAGGTGGAAATTGCAAAAGAGATTCAGCATTCGTTTATGTTGTATGGAGGTCAGTTATCTTCTTAAAGGGACAGTCTAGTCAGAATTAAACTTTCTTGATTCAGATAGGGCATATCATTTTAAACAACTTTCCAATTTACTTTTATTGTCAATTTGCTTTGTTCTCTTGGTATTCTTAGTTGAAAGCAAAACCTAGGTAGGCTCATATGCTAATTTCTAAACCCTTGTAGGCCGCCTCTTATCTGAATGCATTTGACAGTTTTTTTCACAGCTAGAGTGTGTTAGTTCTTGTGTTCCATATAGATACCATTGTGCTCATGCCCATGGAGTTACTGTACTTATGAGAGGGCACTGACTGGTAAAATGCAAGTCTGTCAAAAGAACTGAAATAAGGTGGCAGTCTGCAGATGCATAGATACAAGGTAATCACAGAGGTAAAAAGTATATTAATATAACTGTGTTGGTTATGTTAAACTGGGGAATGGGTAATAAAGGGATTATCTATCTTTTTAAACAAAACAAATTCTGGAGTAGACTGTCCCTTTAAGTGTTATGTCAATAAAGAGTCATTGTATATGAAAATATCATCATAGCTACCCACAATGACTTCTTACTCCATTTTTTTCTTTGGAGATACATGAGGAGATGACCCTACTGCTTTAAAGGGACAGTATACACCATTTTCCATATAACTGCATGTAATAGAAACTGCTATAAAGAAGAATATGCACAGATACTAATCTAAAAATCCATTATAAAACCTTTTAAAAACTTACTTAGAAGCTTCCAGTTTCGCACTGTTGAAAAGTTAGGCTGGGACACCCACTAAAATGGTCTGGAAAGCAAAAAGAGCAGACACCCCCCTCTCCTCTGCATATGGAAATGCACTTTACACAATCAGGAGCAAGCTGGAGTAGGTAGACCACAGTCCACTTCTAAAACTTTGGGGCTTGGTTAGGAGTCTGAAAATCATCACAATGTTATTTCAAAATAAGTAAAACTAAACATTGTTACAAAACTAAATCCTGTATGGGCTATAGAAATGGATCATCTGCAAAACATTTATGCAAAGACAAATCTAGAGTACAATGTCCCTTTGAAGGGAGATGAAACCCCCAATTTTTCTTTTTTATGATTCAGGTAGAGCATACATTTTACAGTTTACTTCTATTATCAATTTTGCTTCATTTTCTTTTTATTCTTTCTTGAAGGAGCAGCAATGCACTACTGGGAACTAGATGAATAAATCAGTCAGCCAATCACAAGAGGCATATATAGTATGTGCAGCTATCAATCAGAAGCTAGCTCCCAGCTTGTAAGCCTGCCTCAGTATACTTGTCTAGAAAGATGTATCCTACTTTCTGTGAGCCAAAAATAAACTAGTTTACATTACAATTAAGATTGTTGAGATGCAGCTCAATGAATTAAATGGATTTTACTGATTTGTTCATCCACTTATATGATCCAAGGAGCTGGTAGCTTAAAATTGTTCACTCTGTATAGGTTAAGCTGGCTATACATCTCTGGGATAAGAGTCTTGTCAAGTAATGTGTGAGGTTTTTGTTGTAGTTAACATAAAATGTAAAGGCCTGCTTACTTTGTGTCATAGTATCAAAACTAAATCTTTATGGCAAACAACCTTCAGCACATTTTGTTTTCTAAGCATACCTAGGTAGGGTCACAATTAGCAATACACTAGAGTTAAAGGGACAGTCTACACCATTTATTGTTTTAAAAGATAAATCATCCCTTTATTACCCATTCCCAAGTTTTGCATAACCAACACAATTATATTAATACACTTTTTACCTCTATGATTACCTTGTATCTAAGCACATATGACAGCCCCCTGATCACATGACTTTTTATTTGTTGTCTATTGATTTGCATTTTAGCCAATAAGTGCTCTGTTGTGCTCACTCTTAAATAACTTCACAGGCGTGAGCACAATGTTACATATATGGCCCACATGAACTAGCAGTCTCCTGTTGTGAAAAGCAAATAAAAAGGTATGCGATTAAGAGGCTGTAGTGGCTTAGAAACAGGCAGACATTTAGAGGTATAAAGGTTATAAAGTATATTAATATAACAATGTTGGTTGTGCAAAGCTGGGGAATGGGTAGTAAAGGAGTTATCTATCTTTATAAACAATAACAATTTTAGTGTTGACTGTCCCTTTAATAGAAGTTAATTGGAAAGTTGCTTACAATTGCTTGTTTTAGTCATGATGGAGTCATGAGTTCAATTGTGACGTTACTGTCCCTTTGTTCTGGGACCCTGCATGAAATAATAAAGGTCTTTTATTGAATTTGAAGGCTGGAATCATTCTGTTTTTAATGTCTAAGAAGATTTGGCAAATCTGATATTCCATGCCCCTTGACAGAAGAAAAAGTGTGCTGTTTTCCACATTTTTTGAAAGTTACTGTCCCTTTAACATGTACCCACCTCTCCATAAACAAAAGTACTGCAGAGCATATGCATTCCTTGTATTCATTTTTATCTTATTGACTAAGGTAAAATAGCTGTATCAATAAAGAAAAAACATGAGTGTCATTTCCTTTTAAAAAGGCGACCTAAAGAGAAAAGGTATGGGGCTTGAGGAAACATTTGACCTTAAAACAAGGACTGTTCCGCCAATAGCAGGACATATGGGAAGCACACTCTAGCCAAGGGCTTGGAGGTCATTTGCCATAAAACATTAGAAATATGCGGAATAAATAGTATGATTATTTACTATAAAGAGTACAAACAAGGAAATTAGAGACCTTTTAATATTCATTTATATGAACAAATGAACCTTGTTTTGTGTTCCTATATTGATTGTTTTTCGTAGTCCAATGCCCCATTTATTTTATTGCTTCGTTTAAAATAACACATCCTCTTGTTAGTTTTTATTCCTAGAATATATCACCTCGTGACAGTTATATATTACACATATGTTCATTAAATGCTGGTAGCAAAAAATGAATTTATCTTTTGTCTATTTTTTATGGCTGTAAGATTGTATTATTACTCTTAAAATATATTAAATATATATATAGTATAATAGGCAACAACACATTATCATAAAAACACAGAATTTAATGTGAAAATTCCATAAACGACTACGCTTGATATAAGGTTGATGCTTGAAATTGTACAGCTTAGTGTTCAGCAGGAGTACAACTCAGCTGCAGCTCCAGTAATACTGTTGAATTATTTACAGGAGAGTGCCAGTTCCTGCCAAGATGCTTATGTAAATGACGCACAACTGGTCATTTCAATGGCTCATAATACAGTCAACAGCATGTAGGTTTTACATTATTTGACAGCTGCCTTGGCTTTACCTCTTGCGCGATGTACAGCCTGGAAGCGGTAGCCATTGCATTGTGGCTTTTTCACAGTTCCCCTTATATAAACAGCTTGATAGCACTTAGGCAATGCATCTTATTTAGGTCACATCAGCAATAGGATCTTTTGTGTAGTTAACAAAATGCGAAGTGTCAGAGTCATTTCTACATGTATTTTTCTTCCCTTTCTTTTATTTTTACTGCTACATTTTAATGTGCCGTTGTTGAATACATTTCATTAGTTTGAAGAGAGAGCCTAATTGTTCGTTCAGAGCAAATACAAGCAGGAGAATAATTTCACACATTCAGAGATTAGCATCACATTGTCTTTGTTAGAAGTAAATACATTAAGATCATTAACCTGCAAAGGTAAGACAACACATACCTTGTGTTTAGTCAGAGGATGAATTTTATATATATATATATATATATATATATATATATAGATATATATATATATATATATATATATATATATATATATATATATATATATAGAGAGAGAGAGAGAGAGAGAGAGAGAGAGAGAGAGAGAGAGAGAGAGAGAGAGAGAGAGAGAGAGAGAGAGAGAGAGAGAGAGAGATGGATGGATGGATGTGTGTGTAAGATCTTAACCCCTTAAGGACCAGCGACGTACCCTGTATGTCACTGGCCTTTTTTTGGGACTTGATTGTTTTAAAGCGCGGTCTTGCCACCAGCGTTGAGACTGCTCTATTCCACAAAGCCTGCTGGAGGGAGGGCATTAATAGCGTGTTCTTGCTAGACTTGTGCTATTATGTCCCAAAACAACCCTTAACGACCAGTGACATACAGGGTACATTGTGGTCATTAAGGGGTTAAGGGACATAAAAGTGCAAAATAACAATGCACTAATGCGTTAGAGCATTTTATTATTGCACAATTGATTTTATATATCTATGTGTGTAACCTCTGCAAAGGAGTTAAAGAGACAGTAAAGTCAAAACTAAACTTTCATGATTCAGATAGGGCAACAACTTTGTGCTAGTTCACATGTGTCATATAGATAACATTGTGCTCACTCCCGTGAAGTTATTTAGGAGTCTTCACTGATTGACTACACTGCATGTCTGTCAAAAGCACTTAGATAAGGAGGCTGTCTGCAGAGGCTTAGATACAAGGTAATCACAGAGCATATTAATATAACTGTGTTGGTTATGCAAAAATGGGAAATGGGTAATAAAGGGATTATCTATTTTTTTTTAAATAAGAAACATTTTGGTGTAGACTGTCCCTTCAAAGCTCAGGAGCAAAAATGCACACCAGAGAGCTAGCTGAACACATCTAATGAAAGCTGTTCCAATCTATATGAAAATCATTAGAAAATGCAATTATAGTGTTGTTTTTTCAGTGACTTTGCACTAGTTTAACTTTGCTAGTACTTTGCACTGGGAGAATTCAACAGCAACATTCTAATCCACAAGAAATCAATCTTCCAAAATCAATATTTGGTGTAATATCCCTGTTTTTCAATCACATCTTTCATGCGTATTGACATTTTCTCCACCACTTTTTCATATTGCTGTTGGGTGACTTTATGCCACTCCTGGTGCAAAAGTTCAAGCAGCTCTGCTTTGTTTGATGGCTTGTGACCACCCATCTTCCTCTTGATCACATAACAAAGGTTTTCAATGGGTTCAGGTCTGGAGATTTGGCTGGCAATGACAGGGTCTTGATCTGGTGGTCCTTCATCCACACCTTGGTTGACCTGGCTGTGTGGCATGACATAATCCTCAGATTTGGGGAACATTGTCAGAGCAGAAGAAGCAAGTTTTTTTCCAGGCTAACTTTGTACTTAGGTTTATTCATGTGTCCTTCACAAAAATAAATGTGCCCAATTCCAGCCATGCTAAAGCACCCCCAATATATGCACATACCTAATAAATATATAATATACCATTTTTTTTCTTGTACAAAAATAAGCTGCTTACTTTACCAGATGAATTTTTCTCCGTAGCAGCTTGCTACTGAATGATTGTTGCCTCTGGGGATATAGTGAGTACATGTGCTCTCCAAAAGACAATGTTCATGGATAAATAAAGCATTTACGTTTTAAATGCCTCTGTACTACAGTTGTCCTATAGAACTGAAAGTGATGCTTTAAAGTAATTAATGCCTATTGTCCATTTCAAAAGAGCAGTTCTCCACCATTTTCCGACTTTGGGCTAGTTTACAAGTGCAAACCTAGTGTTATCGCAAAGGTTTGCACTCATCAGGTTTACTGCTGGAATTATGAGTTGAAAGTTAACGCGATCACTTGAGTGCAATCACAATTTACTTTAGTAAGATTACCGCAATTTCAGAGCACTGGACACTGGTAAACATAAAAGTGTCACAAATAGGGTTGCCAGGTCTCCGTTATTAGACCAGACTGTCTGGTATTTCAGGCTACTGCCCGGTAATTTTATTTTTAAAAAACCGAACATAGCCTTTGGTAGTTTTCTTCACAATTTGTTTACTATGACCTGCTAGCTGCTTTACCCAACAAGCCCAGCCCCTGTAGGTTAGCCCGTGTGTCACTGTCAATCCACTCAGGCTCTGCTCAGCTGATCGGATCATCATCATCTTTCTGATCCTGACAGTGTGCAGAGCCGGAGTTGCAGTCAGACCCTCTCTGCGCTGCCTGCCAGGCTGCCACACGCAGTCCATCTGCCTGTAAGTGTAACTGCAGTCTTGCTATGCTGTGGGCCAGACCGACGTCGTCACGTGATCACGCGGGTCACGTGAGCGTGACGTCACGTCAGAAAAGACCCACTCTCAGTCTGTGTTAGTGTATTGCCTGTAGCAGAGTGACGAGTCAGAGTGACTGAGTACTGACGTTTTCTTTGACTGAGCCTGGGAACCAGCAAAAAGTTAAGTAGTGCGTGCCCACTTCCCAGCCAAGGGAAATTGGGAATAGACTTTCTTTGTGTGTAGTGAGTGACTGACTAACCTAGTCAAGTACACAATGAAGTATGTGACATGTTTGTCTCTCAGACCAGTCTGTTAAGATTTAATATCACCCACAAAAAAAGTAATTATATATATATATACACTATATATATATATATATAATATATATATATATATATATATATATATATATATATATATATATATATATATATATATATATATATATATATATATAAAAAGAAAGGGGCAGGGTGGCGCAGAAAACTCAAACTAAAAAATATATAATGAATAAATAAATAAAATATAATACAGTTTATAGTAAAATATTATAGCAATACAAAGTTATAAAAAAATATATAAAATAAATAATATAATATATAGTGTATAGTGTTACAAATGTCCATAAGCTATAAAAAATCCTAAACGATCAGAGGTAATCAGGAGCACATCAAATACGGAGAGCAAAGTCTTCAGGTGTTAGTCCCCTATTAGATGTGCACTTACTTGAATGAACCTCAATCACATGAGGTAAGAATGTAGCACTTTCATAAAAGAGTGAGGCACTCCCTGTAGAAAAGATAGAATGATCCACTGGATCTCCCAGAGTGCAGGCTTCTGTATCTTGGAATATGGATAGTAGAATCCTCCAAATGTCCTCGTGCTCTCTTTAGTAAGTAGTAACTTCCAATTCCAGTGTTGGTGTCATATAAAGAGAACCAGAAAAGCAAACATAGTGTAAAACTGCTTTAATGGAACATAAATGACACACAATAAGGTACACTCACATAAAAAACCTCAACTAATGAGGTATGAAGAGAGCACATAGATGTAATAAAGCTGCAGCCCAAGAATTCAATAGGTATCCGCAGTGGGAATCTTAGTTCAAAGGCAAATGCAGGCTCCACAGTTACAGAAGTATCAAACAATTCATACAACAGGTAATGTACCTTCCTTAACAAAATCTTACGCGTTTCGAAGGGTTAAATAAATTACGTTCCCTTCTTCATCAGAGATACAGGCTATTACAGGACTCACCTATAAATAGTAACCCCAAAAGTAGCTACATTCTTGTTGAGATCCACCGCGGGAGGTTTGACACGCACGCCGGCATTTCCTGGGTCCGTGACACGCAAGGCGTACTTCCGGACATGCGCATATACCAGGACCTCTGGCTCAGGGTAAACTGTTGTCATAGATACAGACAACATAGATCCCTTAAAAATCGAGACAGCGGTTATGCCTGTATATGCGAGTCAATACCAAGCGGGGCAGACCATACTAAAACTACGCTAGAATCTATATAAAAACATTGGCATCTTTAAACTATGTAATATATTATATACACACATGCTATAGTAACAAAATGAAAATACTTGTATATAGCAAGATAAATAATTCTTTCATACAAATATTATTTTACACCTAAACACTTTTCATCAGAATAAAATCACATAAAATACATAAAAGACTCAACAATAATAAAACAGGTTTTATTTTCACCAGATTCTTTTTCTCTATCTGGAAAAAGGATACAAAAAGAAATGGATTGAAAAGGCGTATAATAAGGTAGAAGAGAAATTCAGGCCTAAAGACATATCTGGCCCTTTAATACCAGATAGAGAAAAAGAATCTGGTGAAAATAAAACCTGTTTTATCTCTACCTACAATGAAGGATCAGAAGGTATTAAACAGATCCTGAAAAAGCATTGGTACATCCTTCAGAAGGATGATTTATTGAGGGATAAGATAGGGATTAAACCGACCTGTATCTTTAGAAGGAATAGAAACCTAAAAACCATTATAGCCCCAAGTCTATTGAAAGATACAAAAAGAAAGGAGAATTGGCTAAGTAAGGAATCTATAGGATTTTATAGATGCAATAGATTGAATTGTGTATCATGTGAGAGAATGTACCATGGAAAAAAACCTACGAAGAGTATTACCTCCACTTCAAATGGCAAGGAATGTAGGATTAAAAACCTTGTCAACTGTAAAACCACATATGTAGTATATCTATTACAATGTAGTTGTAATCTCCAGTACATAGGGAGAACTACCAGACCATACAAAAAACGGCTCTATGAGCATGTGACCAACATTAAAGAAGGTCTGAAATCCCATAACCTGTCCGAACATTATAGACGGATACACAATGAAAATCCTGAGTGCCTGAGAGGTACGATCTTAGAACATGTCAATACTGGAATTAGGGGTGGTAATAGGGAAACTCTCCTTAGACAAAGAGAGACGTGGATCCATGCATTCAACACTAGGGTCCCAGCTGGACTAAATGTGGATATAGATATTGCTGCTTTCCTATAGATCCACTTTTAACTGCTTTCTAACTGTTAATATCGATATATATATATATACATTTTTTATTATTATGTATTTCATATTTTGACCCCATTTTTAGGTTGAGGTTTATTTAATTGATATCTATCTATATTTTATAGTATCTTTTTAGAAATATTAAGTATTATAAAACTTAATTAATTAATATATATCTATTAATAGACATATATTTATATTTTATATTTTATATTTTACATTTTTATTATTCTTAATCTACACCTAAAAACTGATATTTCCGTTATTTCTATATGATGTCTTTTAATCGATATATATCCCTTTTAATACATGCTGTGTTATGAAGTTTCCCTTTTTATAAATGTAATATTTTATGGAGTCTTTTATGTATTTTATGTGATTTTATTCTGATGAAAAGTGTTTAGGTGTAAAATAATATTTGTATGAAAGAATTATTTATCTTGCTATATACAAGTATTTTCATTTTGTTACTATAGCATGTGTGTATATAATATATTACATAGTTTAAAGATGCCAATGTTTTTATATAGATTCTAGCGTAGTTTTAGTATGGTCTGCCCCGCTTGGTATTGACTCGCATATACAGGCGATTTTTAAGGGATCTATGTTGTCTGTATCTATGACAACAGTTTACCCTGAGCCAGAGGTCCTGGTATATGCGCATGTCCGGAAGTACGCCTTGCGTGTCACGGACCCAGGAAATGCCGGCGTGCGTGTCAAACCTCCCGCGGTGGATCTCAAGAAGAATGTAGCTACTTTTGGGGTTACTATTTATAGGTGAGTCCTGTAATAGCCTGTATCTCTGATGAAGAAGGGAACGTAATTTATTTAACCCTTCGAAACGCGTAAGATTTTTTAAGGAAGGTACATTACCTGTTGTATGAATTGTTTGATACTTCTGTAACTGTGGAGCCTGCATTTGCCTTTGAACTAAGATTCCCACTGCGGATACCTATTGAATTCTTGGGCTGCAGCTTTATTACATCTATGTGCTCTCTTCATACCTCATTAGTTGAGGTTTTTTATGTGAGTGTACCTTATTGTGTGTCATTTATGTTCCATTAAAGCAGTTTTACACTATGTTTGCTTTTCTGGTTCTCTTTATATGACACCAACACTGGAATTGGAAGTTACTACTTACTAAAGAGAGCACGAGGACATTTGGAGGATTCTACTATCCATATTCCAAGATACAGAAGCCTGCACTCTGGGAGATCCAGTGGATCATTCTATCTTTTCTACAGGGAGTGCCTCACTCTTTTATGAAAGTGCTACATTCTTACCTCATGTGATTGAGGTTCATTCAAGTAAGTGCACATCTAATAGGGGACTAACACCTGAAGACTTTGCTCTCCGTATTTGATGTGCTCCTGATTACCTCTGATCGTTTAGGATTTTTTATAGCTTATGGACATTTGTAACACTATACACTATATATTATATTATTTATTTTATATATTTTTTTATAACTTTGTATTGCTATAATATTTTACTATAAACTGTATTATATTTTATTTATTTATTCATTATATATTTTTTAGTTTGAGTTTTCTGCGCCACCCTGCCCCTTTCTTTTTATGTTCTTTATTGAGGAGTGATAGGTCTCCTCTGCTATTTTGGGTTTTGGCAGCTGGATACTTCTTACTGAAAATATATATACTTTTATGAGGTGCTGGGTATAGAGTATATACCTTGTGGCATAGCTTTTATTTGACAGTGAGCGCCCAGGAGTGATTCAGTGGATTCTTTCTACTGGTTCATTCATCTTTTGTCTTTATATATAATATATAAATATACAGTAAGATCAGCACTCACCAGCATC